>NW_027193669.1:0-281505 GCF_032444005.1 Ranitomeya imitator | reverse complement strand
AGTCATTCGAAATGACTTCTCCATGCATTTTATGCATTGGTAAAAGCACTATGATGAAAAGTGTGATATGTTTTCAGGTATCTCCTATACTAATAGAGCCACATGCTCACCGGTTTGCCACATGATGTAGGCCTATGGACTGAACAAGAAACCACCAAAAATTTTAACCAGTCATCGTTCTCACAACACTGAGGACCAGTCATTCGAAATGACTTCTCCATGCATTTTATGCATTGGTAAAAGCACTATGAAGAAAAGTGTGATATGTTTTCAGGTATCTCCTATACTAATAGAGCCACATGCTCACCGGTTTGCCACATGATGTAGGCCTATGGACTGAACAAGAAACCACCAAAAATTTTAACCAGTCATCGTTCTCACAACACTGAGGACCAGTCATTCGAAATGACTTCTCCATGCATTTTATGCATTGGTAAAAGCACTATGATGAAATGTGTGATATGTTTTCAGGTATCTCCTATACTAATAGAGCCACATGCTCACCGGTTTGCCACATGATGTAGGCCTATGGACTGAACAAGAAACCACCAAAAATTTTAACCAGTCATCGTTCTCACAACACTGAGGACCAGTCATTCGAAATGACTTCTCCATGCATTTTATGCATTGGTAAAAGCACTATGATGAAAAGTGTGATATGTTTTCAGGTATCTCCTATACTAATAGAGCCACATGCTCACCGGTTTGCCACATGATGTAGGCCTATGGACTGAACAAGAAACCACCAAAAATTTTAACCAGTCATCGTTCTCACAACACTGAGGACCAGTCATTCGAAATGACTTCTCCATGCATCCATGTGATATGTTTTCAGGTATCTCCTATACTAATAGAGCCACATGCTCACCGGTTTGCCACATGATGTAGGCCTATGGACTGAACAAGAAACCACTAAAAATTTTAACCAGTCATCGTTCTCACAACACTGAGGACCAGTCATTCGAAATGACTTCTCCATGCATTTTATGCATTGGTAAAAGCACTATGATGAAAAGTGTGATATGTTTTCAGGTATCTCCTATACTAATAGAGCCACATGCTCACCGGTTTGCCACATGATGTAGGCCTATGGACTGAACAAGAAACCACCAAAAATTTTAACCAGTCATCGTTCTCACAACACTGAGGACCAGTCATTCGAAATGACTTCTCCATGCATTTTATGCATTGGTAAAAGCACTATGATGAAAAGTGTGATATGTTTTCAGGTATCTCACTATACTAATAGAGCCACATGCTCACCGGTTTGCCACATGATGTAGGCCTATGGACTGAACAAGAAACCACCAAAAATTTTAACCCAGTCATCGTTCTCACAACACTGAGGACCAGTCATTCGAAATGACTTCTCCATGCATTTTAAGCATTGGTAAAAGCACTATGATGAAAAGTGTGATATGTTTTCAGGTATCTCCTATACTAATAGAGCCACATGCTCACCGGTTTGCCACATGATGTAGGCCCTATGGACTGAACAAGAAACCACCAAAAAATTTTAACCAGTCATCGTTCTCACAACACTGAGGACCAGTCATTCGAAATGACTTCTCCATGCATTTTATGCATTGGTAAAAGCACTATGATGAAAAGTGTGATATGTTTTCAGGTATCTCCTATACTAATAGAGCCACATGCTCACCGGTTTGCCACATGATGTAGGCCTATGGACTGAACAAGAAACCAACCAAAAATTTTAACCAGTCATCGTTCTCACAACACTGAGGACCAGTCATTCGAAATGACTTCTCCATGCATTTTATGCATTGGTAAAAGCACTATGATGAAAAGTGTGATATGGTTTTCAGGTATCACCTATACTAATACGAGCCACATGCTCACCGGTTTGCCACATGATGTAGGCCTATGGACTGAACAAGAAACCACCAAAAATTTTAACCAGTCATTGTTCTCACAACACTGAGGACCAGTCATTCGAAATGACTTCTCCATGCATTTTATGCATTGGTAAAAGCACTATGATGAAAAGTGTGATATGTTTTCAGGTATCTCCTATACTAATAGAGCCACATGCTCACCGGTTTTGCCCACATGATGTAGGCCTATGGACTGAACAAGAAACCACTAAAAATTTTAACCAGTCATCGTTCTCACAACACTGAGGACCAGTCATTCGAAATGACTTCTCCATGCATTTTATGCATTGGTAAAAGCACTATGATGAAAAGTGTGATATGTTTTCAGGTATCTCCTATACTAATAGAGCCACATGCTCACCGGTTTGCCACATGATGTAGGCCTATGGACTGAACAAGAAACCACCAAAAATTTTAACCAGTCATCGTTCTCACAACACTGAGGACCAGTCATTCGAAATGACTTCTCCATGCATTTTATGCATTGGTAAAAGCACTATGATGAAAAGTGTGATATGTTTTCAGGTATCTCCTATACTAATAGAGCCACATGCTCACCGGTTTGCCACATGATGTAGGCCTATGGACTGAACAAGAAACCACCAAAAATTTTAACCAGTCATCGTTCTCGACAACACTGAGGACCAGTCATTCGAAATGACTTCTCCATGCATTTTATGCATTGGTAAAAGCACTATGATGAAAAGTGTGATATGTTTTCAGGTATCTCCTATACTAATAGAGCCACATGCTCACCGGTTTGCCACATGATGTAGGCCTATGGACTGAACAAGAAACCACCAAAAATTTTAACCAGTCATCGTTCTCTCTACAACACTGAGGACCAGTCATTCGAAAATGACTTCTCCATGCATTTTATGCATTGGTAAAAGCACTATGATGAAAAGTGTGATATGTTTTCAGGTATCTCCTATACTAATAGAGCCACATGCTCACGCGTTTGCCACATGATGTAGGCCTATGGACTGAACAAGAAACCACCAAAAATTTTAACCAGTCATCGTTCTCCACAAACACTGAGGACCAGTCATTCGAAATGACTTCTCCATGCATTTTATGCATTGGTAAAAGCACTATGATGAAAAGTGTGATATGTTTTCAGGTATCTCCTATACTAATAGAGCCACATGCTCACCGGTTTGCCACATGATGTAGGCCTATGGACTGAACAAGAAACCAACCAAAAATTTTAACCAGTCATCGTTCTCGACAACACTGAGGACCAGTCATTCGAAATGACTTCTCCATGCATTTTATGCATTGGTAAAAGCACTATGATGAAAAGTGTGATATGTTTTCAGGTATCTCCTATACTAATAGAGCCACATGCTCACCGTTTTGCCACATGATGTAGGCCTATGGACTGAACAAGAAACCACCTAAAAATTTTAACCAGTCATCGTTCTCACAACACTGAGGACCAGTCATTCGAAATGACTTCTCCATGCATTTTATGCATTGGTAAAAGCACTATGATGAAAAGTGTGATATGTTTTCAGGTATCTCCTATACTAATAGAGCCACATGCTCACGCGGTTTGCCACATGATGTAGGCCTATGGACTGAACAAGAAACCACCTAAAAATTTTAACCAGTCATCGTTCTCGACAACACTGAGGACCAGTCATTCGAAATGACTTCTCCATGCATTTTATGCATTGGTAAAAGCACTATGATGAAAAGTGTGATATGTTTTCAGGTATCTCCTATACTAATAGAGCCACATGCTCACCCGGTTTGCCACATGATGTAGGCCTATGGACTGAACAAGAAACCACCAAAAATTTTAACCAGTCATCGTTCTCACAACACTGAGGACCAGTCATTCGAAAATGACTTCTCCATGCATTTTATGCATTGGTAAAAGCACTATGATGAAAAGTGTGATATGTTTTCAGGTATCTCCTATACTAATAGAGCCACATGCTCACCGGTTTGCCACATGATGTAGGCCTATGGACTGAACAAGAAACCACCAAAAATTTTAACCAGTCATCGTTCTCGACAACACTGAGGACCAGTCATTCGAAATGACTTCTCCATGCATTTTATGCATTGGTAAAAGCACTATGATGAAAAGTGTGATATGTTTTCAGGTATCTCCCTATACTATAGAGGCCACATGCTCACCGGTTTGCCACATGATGTAGGCCTATGGACCTGAACAAGAAACCACCAAAAATTTTAACCAGTCATCGTTCTCACAACACTGAGGACCAGTCATTCGAAATGACTTCTCCATGCATTTTATGCATTGGTAAAAGCACTATGATGAAAAGTGTGATATGTTTTCAGGTATCTCCCTATACTAATAGAGCCACATGCTCACCGGTTTGCCACATGATGTAGGCCTATGGACTGAACAAGAAACCACCTAAAAATTTTAACCAGTCATCGTTCTCACAACACTGAGGACCAGTCATTCGAAATGACTTCTCCATGCATTTATGCATTGGTAAAAGCACTATGATGAAAAGTGTGATATGTTTTCAGGTATCTCCTATCTAATAGAGCCACATGCTCACCGGTTTGCCACATGATGTAGGCCTATGGACTGAACAAGAAACCACCAAAAAATTTTAACCAGTCATCGTTCTCACAACACTGAGGACCAGTCATTCGAAATGACTTCTCCATGCATTTTTATGCATTGGTAAAAGCACTATGATGAAAAGTGTGATATGTTTTCAGGTATCTCCTATACTAATAGAGCCACATGCTCACCGGTTTGCCACATGATGTAGGCCTATGGACTGAACAAGAAACCACCAAAAAATTTTAACCAGTCATCGTTCTCACAACACTGAGGACCAGTCATTCGAAATGACTTCTCCATGCATTTTATGCATTGGTAAAAGCACTATGATGAAAAGTGTGATATGTTTTCAGGTATCTCCTATACTAATAGAGCCACATGCTCACCGGTTTGCCACATGATGTAGGCCTATGGACTGAACAAGAAACCACCAAAAATTTTAACCAGTCATCGTTCTCACAACACTGAGGACCAGTCATTCGAAATGACTTCTCCATGCATTTTATGCATTGGTAAAAGCACTATGATGAAAAGTGTGATATGTTTTCAGGTATCTCCTATACTAATAGAGCCACATGCTCACCGGTTTGCCACATGATGTAGGCCTATGGACTGAACAAGAAACCACCAAAAAATTTTAACCAGTCATCGTTCTCAACAACACTGAGGACCAGTCATTCGAAATGACTTCTCCATGCATTTTATGCATTGGTAAAAGCACTATGATGAAAAGTGTGATATGTTTTCAGGTATCTCCTATACTAATAGAGCCACATGCTCACCCGGTTTGCCACATGATGTAGGCCTATGGACTGAACAAGAAACCACCAAAAATTTTAACCAGTCATCGTTCTCACGAACACTGAGGACCAGTCATTCGAAATGACTTCTCCATGCATTTTATGCATTGGTAAAAGCACTATGATGAAAAGTGTGATATGTTTTCAGGTATCTCCTATACTAATAGAGCCACATGCTCACCGGTTTGCCACATGATGTAGGCCTATGGACTGAACAAGAAACCACCAAAAATTTTAACCAGTCATCGTTCTCCACAACACTGAGGACCAGTCATTCGAAATGACTTCTCCATGCATTTTATGCATTGGTAAAAGCACTATGATGAAAAGTGTGATATGTTTTCAGGTATCTCCTATACTAATAGAGCCACATGCTCACCGGTTTGCCACATGATGTAGGCCTATGGACTGAACAAGAAACCACCAAAAATTTTAACCAGTCATCGTTCTCACAACACTGAGGACCAGTCATTCGAAATGACTTCTCCATGCATTTTATGCATTGGTAAAAGCACTATGATGAAAAGTGTGATATGTTTTCAGGTATCTCCTATACTAATAGAGCCACATGCTCACCGGTTTGCCACATGATGTAGGCCTATGGACTGAACAAGAAAACCACCAAAAATTTTAACCAGTCATCGTTCTCACAACACTGAGGACCAGTCATTCGAAATGACTTCTCCATGCATTTTATGCATTGGTAAAAGCACTATGATGAAAAGTGTGATATGTTTTCAGGTATCTCCTATACTAATAGAGCCACATGCTCACCGGTTTGCCACATGATGTAGGCCTATGGACTGAACAATAAACCACCAAAAATTTTAACCAGTCATCGTTCTCACAACACTGAGGACCAGTCATTCGAAATGACTTCTCCATGCATTTTATGCATTGGTAAAAGCACTATGATGAAAAGTGTGATATGTTTTCAGGTATCTCCTATACTAATAGAGCCACATGCTCACCGGTTTGCCACATGATGTAGGCCTATGGACTGAACAAGAAACCACCAAAAATTTTAACCAGTCATCGTTCTCACAACACTGAGGACCAGTCATTCGAAATGACTTCTCCATGCATTTTATGCATTGGTAAAAGCACTATGATGAAAAGTGTGATATGTTTTCAGGTATCTCCTATACTAATAGAGCCACATGCTCACCGGTTTGCCACATGATGTAGGCCTATGGACTGAACAAGAAACCACCAAAAATTTTAACCAGTCATCGTTCTCACAACACTGAGGACCAGTCATTCGAAATGACTTCTCCATGCATTTTATGCATTGGTAAAAGCACTATGATGAAAAGTGTGATATGTTTTCAGGTATCTCCTATACTATTAGAGCCACATGCTCACCGGTTTGCCACATGATGTAGGCCTATGGACTGAACAAGAAACCACCAAAAATTTTAACCAGTCAATCGTTCTCACAACACTGAGGACCAGTCATTCGAAATGACTTCTCCATGCATTTTATGCATTGGTAAAAGCACTATGATGAAAAGTGTGATATGTTTTCAGGTATCTCCTATACTAATAGAGCCACATGCTCACCGGTTTGCCACATGATGTAGGCCTATGGACTGAACAAGAAACCACCAAAAATTTTAACCAGTCATCGTTCTCACAACACTGAGGACCAGTCATTCGAAATGACTTCTCCATGCATTTTATGCATTGGTAAAAGCACTATGATGAAAAGTGTGATATGTTTTCAGGTATCTCCTATACTAATAGAGCCACATGCTCACCGGTTTGCCACATGATGTAGGCCTATGGACTGAACAAGAAACCACCAAAAAATTTTAACCAGTCATCGTTCTCACAACACTGAGGACCAGTCATTCGAAATGACTTCTCCATGCATTTTATGCATTGGTTAAAAGCACTATGATGAAAAGTGTGATATGTTTTCAGGTATCTCCTATACTAATAGAGCCACATGCTCACCCGCGTTTGCCACATGATGTAGGCCTATGGACTGAACAAGAAACCACTAAAAATTTTAACCAGTCATCGTTCTCCACAACACTGAGGGACCAGTCATTCGAAATGACTTCTCCATGCATTTTATGCATTGGTAAAAGCACTATGATGAAAAGTGTGATATGTTTTCAGGTATCTCCTATACTAATAGAGCCACATGCTCACCGGTTTGCCACATGATGTAGGCCTATGGACTGAACAAGAAACCCACCAAAAATTTTAACCAGTCATCGTTCTCGACAACACTGACGGACCAGTCATTCGAAATGACTTCTCTCCATGCATTTTATGCATTGGTAAAAGCACTATGATGAAAAGTGTGATATGTATTTCAGGTATCTCCTATACTAATAGAGCCACATGCTCACCGGTTTGCCACATGATGTAGGCCTATGGAACTGAACAAGAAACCACCAAAAATTTTAACCAGTCATCGTTCTCACAACACTGAGGACCAGTCATTCGAAATGACTTCTCCATGCATTTTATGCATTGGTAAAAGCACTATGATGAAAAGTGTGATATGTTTTCAGGTATCTCCTATACTAATAGAGCCCACATGCTCACCGGTTTGCCACATGATGTAGGCCTATGGACTGAACAAGAAACCACCAAAAATTTTAACCAGTCATCGTTCTCACAACACTGAGGACCAGTCATTCGAAATGACTTCTCCATGCATTTTATGCATTGGTAAAAGCACTATGATGAAAAGTGTGATATGTTTTCAGGTATCTCCTATACTAATAGAGCCACATGCTCACCGGTTTGCCACATGATGTAGGCCTATGGACTGAACAAAGAAACCACCAAAAATTTTAACCAGTCATCGTTCTCACAACACTGAGGACCAGTCATTCGAAATGACTTCTCCATGCATTTTATGCATTGGTAAAAGCACTATGATGAAAAGTGTGATATGTTTTCAGGTATCTCCTATACTAATAGAGCCACATGCTCACCGGATTTGCCACATGATGTAGGCCTATGGACTGAACAAGAAACCACCAAAAATTTTAACCAGTCATCGTTCTCCACAACACTGAGGACCAGTCATTCGAAATGACTTCTCCATGCATTTTATGCATTGGTAAAAGCACTATGATGAAAAGTGTGATATGTTTTCAGGTATCTCCTATACTAATAGAGCCACATGCTCACCCCGATTTGCCACATGATGTAGGCCTATGGACTGAACAAGAAACCACCTAAAAATTTTAACCAGTCATCGTTCTCACAACACTGAGGACCAGTCATTCGAAATGACTTCTCCATGCATTTTATGCATTGGTAAAAGCACTATGATGAAAAGTGTGATATGTTTTCAGGTATCTCCTATACTAATAGAGCCACATGCTCACCCGGTTTGCCCACATGATGTAGGCCTATGGACTGAACAAGAAACCACCAAAAATTTTAACCAGTCATCGTTCTCACAACACTGAGGACCAGTCATTCGAAATGACTTCTCCATGCATTTTATGCATTGGTAAAAGCACTATGATGAAAAGTGTGATATGTTTTCAGGTATCTCCTATACTAATAGAGCCACATGCTCACCGGTTTGCCACATGATGTAGGCCTATGGACTGAACAAGAAACCACCAAAAATTTTAACCAGTCATCGTTCTCACAACACTGAGGACCAGTCATTCGAAATGACTTCTCCATGCATTTTATGCATTGGTAAAAGCACTATGATGAAAAGTGTGATATGTTTTCAGGTATCTCCTATACTAATAGAGCCCACATGCTCACCGGTTTGCCACATGATGTAGGCCTATGGACTGAACAAGAAACCACCCAAAAATTTTAACCAGTCATCGTTCTCACAACACTGAGGACCAGTCACTCGAAATGACTTCTCCATGCATTTTATGCATTGGTAAAAGCACTATGATGAAAAGTGTGATATGTTTTCAGGTATCTCCTATACTAATAGAGCCACATGCTCACCGGTTTGCCACATGATGTAGGCCTATGGACTGAACAAGAAACCACCAAAAATTTTAACCAGTCATCGTTCTCACAACACTGAGGACCAGTCATTCGAAATGACTTCTCCATGCATTTTATGCATTGGTAAAAGCACTATGATGAAAAGTGTGATATGTTTTCAGGTATCTCCTATACTAATAGAGCCACATGCTCACCGGTTTGCCACATGATGTAGGCCTAAGGACTGAACAAGAAACCACCAAAAATTTTAACCAGTCATCGTTCTCACAACACTGAGGACCAGTCATTCGAAATGACTTCTCCATGCATTTTATGCATTGGTAAAAGCACTATGATGAAAAGTGTGATATGTTTTCAGGTATCTCCTATACTAATAGAGCCACATGCTCACGCGGTTTGCCACATGATGTAGGCCTATGGGACTTGAACAAGAAAACCACCAAAAATTTTAACCAGTCATCGTTCTCACAAACACTGAGGACCAGTCATTCAAAATGACTTCTCCATGCATTTTATGCATTGGTAAAAGCACTATGATGAAAAGTGTGATATGTTTTCAGGTATCTCCTATACTAATAGAGCCACATGCTCACCGGTTTGCCAACATGATGTAGGCCTATGGACTGAACAAGAAACCACCAAAAAATTTTAACCAGTCATCGTTCTCACAACACTGAGGGACCAGTCATTCGAAATGACTTCTCCATTGCATTTTATGCATTGGTAAAAGCACTATGATGAAAAGTGTGATATGTTTTCAGGTATCTCCTATACTAATAGAGCCACATGCTCACCGGTTTTGCCACATGATGTAGGCCTATGGATTGAACAAGAAACCACCAAAAATTTTAACCAGTCATCGTCTCTCAACACTGAGGACCAGTCATTCGAAATGACTTCTCCATGCATTTTATGCATTGGTAAAAGCACTATGATGAAAAGTGTGATATGTTTTCAGGTATCTCCTATACTAAATAGAGCCACATGCTCACGCGGTTTGCCACATGATGTAGGCCTATGGACTGAACAAGAAACCACCAAAATTTTAACCAGTCATCGTTCTCACAACACTGAGGACCAGTCATTCGAAATGACTTCTCCCATGCATTTTATGCACTTGGTAAAAGCACTATGATGAAAAGTGTGATATGTTTTCAGGTATCTCCTATACTAATAGAGCCACATGCTCACGGTTTGCCACATGATGTAGGCCTATGGACTGAACAAGAAACCACCAAAAATTTTAACCAGTCATCGTTCTCACACAAACACTGAGGACCAGTCATTCGAAATGACTTCTCCATGCATTTTATGCATTGGTAAAAGCACTATGATGAAAAGTGTGATATGTTTTCAGGTATCTCCTATACTAATAGAGCCACATGCTCACCGGGATTGCCACATGATTAGGCTATGGACTGAACAAGAAAACCACCAAAAATTTTAACCAGTCATCGTTCTCACAACACTGAGGACCAGTCATTCGAAATGACTTCTCCATGCATTTTATGCATTGGTAAAAGCACTATGATGAAAAGTGTGATATGTTTTCAGGTATCTCCTATACTAATAGAGCCACATGCTCACCGGTTTGACACATGATGTAGGCCTATGGACTGAACAAGAAACCACCAAAAATTTTAACCAGTCATCGTTCTCACAACACTGAGGACCAGGTCATTCGAAATGACTTCTCCATGCATTTTATGCATTGGTAAAAGCACTATGATGAAAAGTGTGATATGTTTTCAGGTATCTCCTATACTAATAGAGCCACATGCTCACGCGGTTTGCCACATGATGTAGGCCTATGGACTGAACAATAAAACCACCAAAAATTTTAACCAGTCATCGTTCTCACAACACTGAGGACCAGTCATTCGAAAATGACTTCTCCATGCAATTTTATGCATTGGTAAAAGCACTATGATGAAAAGTGTGATGTTTTCAGGTATCTCCTATACTAATAGAGCCACATGCTCACCGGTTTGCCACATGATGTAGGCCTATGGACTGAACAAGAAACCACCAAAAATTTTAACCAGTCATCGTTCTCACAACACTGAGGACCAGTCATTCGAAATGACTTCTCCATGCATTTTATGCATTGGTAAAAGCACTATGATGAAAAGTGTGATATGTTTTCAGGTATCTCCTATACTAATAGAGCCACATGCTCACCGGTTTGCCACATGATGTAGGCCTATGGACTGAACAAGAAACCACCAAAAATTTTAACCAGTCATCGTTCTCGACAACACTGAGGACCAGTCATTCTGAAATGACTTCTCCATGCATTTTATGCATTGGTAAAAGCACTATGATGAAAAGTGTGATACGTTTTCAGGTATCTCCTATACTAATAGAGCCACATGCTCACCGGTTTGCCACATGATGTAGGCCTATGGACTGAACAAGAAACCACCAAAAATTTAACGCAGGTCATCGTTCTCACAACACTGAGGACCAGTCATGTTCGAAATGACTTCTCCATGCATTTTATGCATTGGTAAAAGCACTATGATGAAAAAGTGTGATATGTTTTCAGGTATCTCCTATACTAATAGAGGCCACATGCTCACGCGGTTTGCCACATGATGTAGGCCTATGGACTGAACAAGAAACCACCAAAAATTTAACCAGTCATCGTTCTCGGACAGACACTGAGGACCAGTCATTCGAAATGACTTCTCCATGCATTTTATGCATTGGTAAAAAGCACTATGATGAAAGTGTGATATGTTTTCAGGTATCTCCTATACTAATAGAGCCACATGCTCACCGGTTTGCCACATGATGTAGGCCTATGGACTGAACAAGAAACCACCAAAAATTTTAACCAGTCATCGTTCTCACAACACTGAGGACCAGTCATTCGAAATGACTTCTCCATGCATTTTATACATTGGTAAAAGCACTATGATGAAAAGTGTGATACTGTTTTCAGGTATCTCCTATACTAATAGAGCCACATGCTCACCGGTTTGCCACATGCTGTAGGCCTATGGACTGAACAAGAAACCACCAAAAATTTTAACCAGTCATCGTTCTCACAACACTGAGGACCAGTCATTCGAAATGACTTCTCCATGCATTTTATGCATTTGCAAAAGCACTATGATGAAAGTGTGATATGTTTTCAGGTATCTCCTATACTAATAGAGCCACATGCTCACCGGTTTGCCACATGATGTAGGCCTATGGACTGAACAAGAAACCACCAAAAATTTTAACCAGTCATCGTTCTCACAACACTGAGGACCAGTCATTCGAAATGACTTCTCCATGCATTTTATGCATTGGTAAAAGCACTATGATGAAAAGTGTGATACGTTTTCAGGTATCTCCTATACTAATAGAGCCACATGCTCACCGGTTTGCCACATGATGTAGGCCTATGGACTGAACAAGAAACCACCAAAAATTTTAACCAGTCATCGTTCTCACAACACTGAGGACCAGTCATTCGAAATGACTTCTCCATGCATTTTATGCATTGGTAAAAGCACTATGATGAAAAGTGTGATATGTTTCAGGTATCTCCTATACTAATAGAGCCACATGCTCACCGGTTTGCCACATGATGTAGGCCTATGGACTGAACAAGAAACCACCAAAAATTTTAACCAGTCATCGTTCTCACAACACTGAGGACCAGTCATTCGAAATGACTTCTCCATGCATTTTATGCATTGGTAAAAGCACTATGATGAAAGGTGTGATATGTTTTCAGGTATCTCCTATACTAATAGAGCCACATGCTCACCGGTTTGCCACATGATGTAGGCCTATGGACTGAACAAGAAACCACCAAAAATTTTAACCAGTCATCGTTCTCACAACACTGAGGACCAGTCATTCGAACTGACTTCTCCATGCATTTTATACATTGGTAAAAGCACTATGATGAAAAGTGTGATACGTTTTCAGGTATCTCCTATACTAATAGAGCCACATGCTCACCGGTTTGCCACATGCTGTAGGCCTATGGACTGAACAAGAAACCACCAAAAATTTTAACCAGTCATCGTTCTCACAACACTGAGGACCAGTCATTCGAAATGACTTCTCCATGCATTTTATGCATTTGCAAAAGCACTATGATGAAAAGTGTGATATGTTTTCAGGTATCTCCTATACTAATAGAGCCACATGCTCACCGGTTTGCCACATGATGTAGGCCCTATGGACTGAACAAGAAACCACCAAAAATTTTAACCAGTCATCGTTCTCACAACACTGAGGACCAGTCATTCGAAATGACTTCTCCATGCATTTTATGCATTGGTAAAAGCACTATGATGAAAAGTGTGATATGTTTTCAGGTATCTCCTATACTAATAGAGCCACATGCTCACCGGTTTGCCACATGATGTAGGCCTATGGACTGAACAAGAAACCACCAAAAATTTTAACCAGTCATCGTTTCACAACACTGAGGACCAGTCATTCGAAATGACTTCTCCATGCATTTTATGCATTGGTAAAAGCACTATGATGAAAAGTGTGATATGTTTTCAGGTATCTCCTATACTAATAGAGCCACATGCTCACCGGTTTGCCACATGATGTAGGCCTATGGACTGAACAAGAAACCACCAAAAATTTTAACCAGTCATCGTTCTCACAACACTGAGGACCAGTCATTCTAAATGACTTCTCCATGCATTTTATGCATTGTAAAAGCACTATGATGAAAAGTGTTGATACGTTTTCAGGTATCTCCTATACTAATAGAGCCACATGCTCCCGGTTTGCCACATGATGTAGGCCTATGGACTGAACAAGAAACCACCAAAAATTTTAACCAGTCATCGTTCTCACAACACTGAGGACCAGTCATTCGAAATGACTTCTCCATGCATTTTATGCATTGGTAAAAGCACTATGATGAAAAGTGTGATAAGTTTTCAGGTATCTCCTATACTAATAGAGCCACATGCTCACCGGTTTGCCACATGATGTAGGCCTATGAACTGAACAAGAAACCACCAAAAATTTTAACCAGTCATCGTTCTCACAACACTGAGGACCAGTCATTCGAAATGACTTCTCCATGCATTTTATGCATTGGTAAAAGCACTATGATGAAAAGTGTGATATGTTTTCAGGTATCTCCTATACTAATAGAGCCACATGCTCACCGGTTTGCCACATGATGTAGGCCTATGGACTGAACAAGAAACCACCAAAAGATTTAACCAGTCATCGTTCTCACAACACTGAGGACCAGTCATTCGAAATGACTTCTCCATGCATTTTATGCATTGGTAAAAGCACTATGATGAAAAGTGTGATATGTTTTCAGGTATCTCCTATACTAATAGAGCCACATGCTCACCGGTTTGCACATGATGTAGGCCTATGGACTGAACAAGAAACCACCAAAAATTTTAACCAGTCATCGTTCTCACAACACTGAGGACCAGTCATTCAAAATGACTTCTCCATGCATTTTATGCATTGGTAAAAGCACTATGATGAAAAGTGTGATATGTTTTCAGGTATCTCCTATACTAATAGAGCCACATGCTCACGCGGTTTGCCACATGATGTAGGCCTATGGACTGAACAAGAAACCACCAAAAATTTTAACCAGTCATCGTTCTCACAACACTGAGGACCAGTCATTCGAAATGACTTCTCCATGCATTTTATGCATTGGTAAAAGCACTATGATGAAAAGTGTGATATGTTTTCAGGTATCTCCTATACTAATAGAGCCACATGCTCACCGGTTTGCCACATGATGTAGGCCTATGGACTGAACAAGAAACCACCAAAAATTTTAACCAGTCATCGTTCTCACAACACTGAGGACCAGTCATTCGAAATGACTTCTCCATGCATTTTATGCATTGGTAAAAGCACTATGATGAAAAGTGTGATATGTTTTCAGGTATCTCCTATACTAATAGAGCCACATGCTCACCGGTTTGCCACATGATGTAGGCCTATGGACTGAACAAGAAACCACCAACAATTTTAACCAGTCAATCGTTCTCACAACACTGAGGACCAGTCATTCGAAATGACTTCTCCATGCATTTTATGCATTGGTAAAAGCACTATGATGAAAGGTGTGATATGTTTTCAGGTATCTCCTATACTAATAGAGCCACATGCTCACCGGTTTGCCACATGATGTAGGCCTATGGACTGAACAAGAAACCACCAAAAATTTAACCAGTCATCGTTCTCACAACACTGAGGACCAGTCATTCGAACTGACTTCTCCATGCATTTTATAGCATTGGTAAAAGCACTATGATGAAAAGTGTGATATGTTTTCAGGTATCTCCTATACTAATAGAGCCACATGCTCACCGGTTTGCCACATGCTGTAGGCCTATGGACTGAACAAGAAACCACCAAAAATTTTAACCAGTCATCGTTCTCACAACACTGAGGACCAGTCATTCGAAATGACTTCTCCATGCATTTTATGCATTTGGCAAAAGCACTATGATGAAAAGTGTGATATGTTTTCAGGTATCTCCTATACTAATAGAGCCACATGCTCACCGGTTTGCCACATGATGTAGGCCTATGGACTGAACAAGAAACCACCAAAATTTTAACCAGTCATCGTTCTCGACAACACTGAGGACCAGTCATTCGAAATGACTTCTCCATGCATTTTATGCATTGGTAAAAGCACTATGATGAAAGGTGTGATATGTTTTCAGGTATCTCCTATACTAATAGAGCCACATGCTCACCGGTTTGCCACATGATGTAGGCCTATGGACTGAACAAGAAACCACCAAAAATTTTAACCAGTCATCGTTTTCACAACACTGAGGACCAGTCATTCGAAATGACTTCTCCATGCATTTTATGCATTGGTAAAAGCACTATGATGAAAAGTGTGATATGTTTTCAGGTATCTCCTATACTAATAGAGCCACATGCTCACCGGTTTGCCACATGATGTAGGCCTATGGACTGAACAAGAAACCACCAAAAATTTTAACCAGTCATCGTTCTCGACAACACTGAGGGACCAGTCATTCGAAATGACTTCTCCATGCATTTTATGCATTGGTAAAAGCACTATGATGAAAAGTGTGATATGTTTTCAGGTATCTCCTATACTAATAGAGCCACATGCTCACCGGTTTGCCACATGATGTAGGCCTATGGACTGAACAAGAAACCACCAAAAATTTTAACCAGTCATCGTTTTCACAACACTGAGGACCAGTCATTCGAAATGACTTCTCCATGCATTTTATGCATTGGTAAAAGCACTATGATGAAAAGTGTGATATGTTTTCAGGTATCTCCTATACTAATAGAGCCACATGCTCACCGGTTTGCCACATGATGTAGGCCTATGGACTGAACAAGAAACCACCAAAAATTTTAACCAGTCATCGTTCTCACAACACTGAGGACCAGTCATTCGAAATGACTTCTCCATGCATTTTATGCATTGGTAAAAGCACTATGATGAAAAGTGTGATACGTTTTCAGGTATCTCCTATACTAATAGAGCCACATGCTCACCGGTTTGCCACATGATGTAGGCCTATGGACTGAACAAGAAACCACCAAAAATTTTAACCAGTCATCGTTCTCACAACTAGAGGACCAGTCATTCGAAATGACTTCTCCATGCATTTTATGCATTGGTAAAAGCACTATGATGAAAAGTGTGATATGTTTTCAGGTATCTCCCTATACTAATAGAGCCACATGCTCACCGGTTTGCCACATGATGTAGGCCTATGGACTGAACAAGAAACCACCAAAAATTTTAACCAGTCATCGTTCTCACAACACTGAGGACCAGTCATTCGAAATGACTTCTCCATGCATTTTATGCATTGGTAAAAGCACTATGATGAAAAGTGTGATATGTTTTCAGGTATCTCCTATACTAATAGAGCCACATGCTCACCGGTTTGCCACATGATGTAGGCCTATGGACTGAACAAGAAACCAACCAAAAATTTTAACCAGTCATCGTTCTCACAACACTGAGGACCAGTCATTCCGAAATGACTTCTCCATGCATTTTATGCATTGGTAAAAGCACTATGATGAAAAGTGTGATATGTTTTCAGGTATCTCCTATACTAATAGAGCCACATGCTCACACGGTTTGCCACATGATGTAGGCCTATGGACTGAACAAGAAACCACCAAAAATTTTAACCAGTCATCGTTCTCACAACACTGAGGACCAGTCATTCGAAATGACTTCTCCATGCATTTTATGCATTGGTAAAAGCACTATGATGAAAAGTGTGATATGTTTTCAGGTATCTCCTATACTAATAGAGCCACATGCTCACCGGTTTGCCACATGATGTAGGCCTATGGACTGAACAAGAAACCACCAAAAATTTTAACCAGTCATCGTTCTCACAACACTGAGGACCAGTCATTCGAAATGACTTCTCCATGCATTTTATGCATTGGTAAAAGCACTATGATGAAAAGTGTGATATGTTTTCAGGTATCTCCTATACTAATAGAGCCACATGCTCACCGGTTTTGCCACATGATGTAGGCCTATGGACTGAACAAGAAACCACCAAAAATTTTAACCAGTCATCGTTCTCACAACACTGAGGACCAGTCATTCGAAATGACTTCTCCATGCATTTTATGCATTGGTAAAAGCACTATGATGAAAAGTGTGATATGTTTTCAGGTATCTCCTATACTAATAGAGCCACATGCTCACCGGTTTGCCACATGATGTAGGCCTATGGACTGAACAAGAAACCACCAAAAATATTAACCAGTCATCGTTCTCACAACACTGAGGACCAGTCATTCGAAATGACTTCTCCATGCATTTTATGCATTGGTAAAAGCACTATGATGAAAAGTGTGATATGTTTTCAGGTATCTCCTATACTAATAGAGCCACATGCTCACCGGTTTGCCACATGATGTAGGCCTATGGACTGAACAAGAAACCACCAAAAATTTTAACCAGTCATCGTTCTCACAACACTGAGGGACCAGTCATTCGAAATGACTTCTCCATGCATTTTATGCATTGGTAAAAGCACTATGATGAAAAGTGTGATATGTTTTCAGGTATCTCCTATACTAATAGAGCCACATGCTCACCGGTTTGCCACATGATGTAGGCCTATGGACTGAACAAGAAACCACCAAAAATTTTAACCAGTCATCGTTCTCACAACACTGAGGACCAGTCATTCGAAATGACTTCTCCATGCATTTTATGCATTGGTAAAAGCACTATGATGAAAAGTGTGATATGTTTTCAGGTATCTCCTATACTAATAGAGCCACATGCTCACCGGTTTGCCACATGATGTAGGCCTATGGACTGAACAAGAAACCACCAAAAATTTTAACCAGTCATCGTTCTCACAACACTGAGGACCAGTCATTCGAAATGACTTCTCCATGCATTTTATGCATTGGTAAAAGCACTATGATGAAAAGTGTGATATGTTTTCAGGTATCTCCTATACTAATAGAGCCACATGCTCACCGGTTTGCCACATGATGTAGGCCTATGGACTGAACAAGAAACCACCAAAAATTTTAACCAGTCATCGTTCTCACAACACTGAGGACCAGTCATTCGAAATGACTTCTCCATGCATTTTATGCATTGGTAAAAGCACTATGATGAAAAGTGTGATATGTTTTCAGGTATCTCCTATACTAATAGAGCCACATGCTCACCGGTTTGCCACATGATGTAGGCCTATGGACTGAACAAGAAACCACCAAAAATTTTAACCAGTCATCGTTCTCACAACACTGAGGACCAGTCATTCGAAATGACTTCTCCATGCATTTTATGCATTGGTAAAAGCACTATGATGAAAAGTGTGATACGTTTTCAGGTATCTCCTATACTAATAGAGCCACATGCTCACCGGTTTGCCACATGATGTAGGCCTATGGACTGAACAAGAAACCACCAAAAATTTTAACCAGTCATCGTTCTCACAACACTGAGGACCAGTCATTCGAAATGACTTCTCCATGCATTTTATGCATTGGTAAAAGCACTATGATGAAAAGTGTGATATGTTTTCAGGTATCTCCTATACTAATAGAGCCACATGCTCACCGGTTTGCCACATGATGTAGGCCTATGGACTGAACAAGAAACCACCAAAAATTTTAACCAGTCATCGTTCTCACAACACTGAGGACCAGTCATTCGAAATGACTTCTCCATGCATTTTATGCATTGGTAAAAGCACTATGATGAAAGGTGTGATATGTTTTCAGGTATCTCCTATACTAATAGAGCCACATGCTCACCGGTTTGCCACATGATGTAGGCCTATGGACTGAACAAGAAACCACCAAAAATTTTAACCAGTCATCGTTCTCACAACACTGAGGACCAGTCATTCGAACTGACTTCTCCATGCATTTTATACATTGGTAAAAGCACTATGATGAAAAGTGTGATATGTTTTCAGGTATCTCCTATACTAATAGAGCCACATGCTCACCGGTTTGCCACATGCTGTAGGCCTATGGACTGAACAAGAAACCACCAAAAATTTTAACCAGTCATCGTTCTCACAACACTGAGGACCAGTCATTCGAAATGACTTCTCCATGCATTTTATGCATTTGCAAAAGCACTATGATGAAAAGTGTGATATGTTTTCAGGTATCTCCTATACTAATAGAGCCACATGCTCACCGGTTTGCCACATGCTGTAGGCCTATGGACTGAACAAGAAACCACCAAAAATTTTAACCAGTCATCGTTCTCACAACACTGAGGACCAGTCATTCGAAATGACTTCTCCATGCATTTTATGCATTGGTAAAAGCACTATGATGAAAAGTGTGATACGTTTTCAGGTATCTCCTATACTAATAGAGCCACATGCTCACCGGTTTGCCACATGATGTAGGCCTATGGACTGAACAAGAAACCACCAAAAATTTTAACCAGTCATCGTTCTCACAACACTGAGGACCAGTCATTCGAAATGACTTCTCCATGCATTTTATGCATTGGTAAAAGCACTATGATGAAAAGTGTGATATGTTTTCAGGTATCTCCTATACTAATAGAGCCACATGCTCACCGGTTTGCCACATGATGTAGGCCTATGGACTGAACAAGAAACCACCAAAAATTTTAACCAGTCATCGTTCTCACAACACTGAGGACCAGTCATTCGAAATGACTTCTCCATGCATTTTATGCATTGGTAAAAGCACTATGATGAAAAGTGTGATATGTTTTCAGGTATCTCCTATACTAATAGAGCCACATGCTCACCGGTTTGCCACATGATGTAGGCCTATGGACTGAACAAGAAACCACCAAAAATTTTAACCAGTCATCGTTCTCACAACACTGAGGACCAGTCATTCGAAATGACTTCTCCATGCATTTTATGCATTGGTAAAAGCACTATGATGAAAAGTGTGATATGTTTTCAGGTATCTCCTATACTAATAGAGCCACATGCTCACCGGTTTGCCACATGATGTAGGCCTATGGACTGAACAAGAAACCACCAAAAATTTTAACCAGTCATCGTTCTCACAACACTGAGGACCAGTCATTCGAAATGACTTCTCCATGCATTTTATGCATTGGTAAAAGCACTATGATGAAAAGTGTGATATGTTTTCAGGTATCTCCTATACTAATAGAGCCACATGCTCACCGGTTTGCCACATGATGTAGGCCTATGGACTGAACAAGAAACCACCAAAAATTTTAACCAGTCATCGTTCTCACAACACTGAGGACCAGTCATTCGAAATGACTTCTCCATGCATTTTATGCATTGGTAAAAGCACTATGATGAAAAGTGTGACATGTTTTCAGGTATCTCCTATACTAATAGAGCCACATGCTCACCGGTTTGCCACATGATGTAGGCCTATGGACTGAACAAGAAACCACCAAAAATTTTAACCAGTCATCGTTCTCACAACACTGAGGACCAGTCATTCGAAATGACTTCTCCATGCATTTTATGCATTGGTAAAAGCACTATGATGAAAAGTGTGATATGTTTTCAGGTATCTCCTATACTAATAGAGCCACATGCTCACCGGTTTGCCACATGATGTAGGCCTATGGACTGAACAAGAAACCACCAACAATTTTAACCAGTCATCGTTCTCACAACACTGAGGACCAGTCATTCGAAATGACTTCTCCATGCATTTTATGCATTGGTAAAAGCACTATGATGAAAGGTGTGATATGTTTTCAGGTATCTCCTATACTAATAGAGCCACATGCTCACCGGTTTGCCACATGATGTAGGCCTATGGACTGAACAAGAAACCACCAAAAATTTTAACCAGTCATCGTTCTCACAACACTGAGGACCAGTCATTCGAACTGACTTCTCCATGCATTTCATACATTGGTAAAAGCACTATGATGAAAAGTGTGATATGTTTTCAGGTATCTCCTATACTAATAGAGCCACATGCTCACCGGTTTGCCACATGCTGTAGGCCTATGGACTGAACAAGAAACCACCAAAAATTTTAACCAGTCATCGTTCTCACAACACTGAGGACCAGTCATTCGAAATGACTTCTCCATGCATTTTATGCATTTGCAAAAGCACTATGATGAAAAGTGTGATATGTTTTCAGGTATCTCCTATACTAATAGAGCCACATGCTCACCGGTTTGCCACATGATGTAGGCCTATGGACTGAACAAGAAACCACCAAAAATTTTAACCAGTCATCGTTTTCACAACACTGAGGACCAGTCATTCGAAATGACTTCTCCATGCATTTTATGCATTGGTAAAAGCACTATGATGAAAAGTGTGATATGTTTTCAGGTATCTCCTATACTAATAGAGCCACATGCTCACCGGTTTGCCACATGATGTAGGCCTATGGACTGAACAAGAAACCACCAAAAATTTTAACCAGTCATCGTTCTCACAACACTGAGGACCAGTCATTCGAAATGACTTCTCCATGCATTTTATGCATTGGTAAAAGCACTATGATGAAAAGTGTGATACGTTTTCAGGTATCTCCTATACTAATAGAGCCACATGCTCACCGGTTTGCCACATGATGTAGGCCTATGGACTGAACAAGAAACCACCAAAAATTTTAACCAGTCATCGTTCTCACAACACTGAGGACCAGTCATTCGAAATGACTTCTCCATGCATTTTATGCATTGGTAAAAGCACTATGATGAAAAGTGTGATATGTTTTCAGGTATCTCCTATACTAATAGAGCCACATGCTCACCGGTTTGCCACATGATGTAGGCCTATGGACTGAACAAGAAACCACCAAAAATTTTAACCAGTCATCGTTCTCACAACACTGAGGACCAGTCATTCGAAATGACTTCTCCATGCATTTTATGCATTGGTAAAAGCACTATGATGAAAAGTGTGATATGTTTTCAGGTATCTCCTATACTAATAGAGCCACATGCTCACCGGTTTGCCACATGATGTAGGCCTATGGACTGAACAAGAAACCACCAAAAATTTTAACCAGTCATCGTTCTCACAACACTGAGGACCAGTCATTCGAAATGACTTCTCCATGCATTTTATGCATTGGTAAAAGCACTATGATGAAAAGTGTGATATGTTTTCAGGTATCTCCTATACTAATAGAGCCACATGCTCACCGGTTTGCCACATGATGTAGGCCTATGGACTGAACAAGAAACCACCAAAAATTTTAACCAGTCATCGTTCTCACAACACTGAGGACCAGTCATTCGAAATGACTTCTCCATGCATTTTATGCATTGGTAAAAGCACTATGATGAAAAGTGTGATATGTTTTCAGGTATCTCCTATACTAATAGAGCCACATGCTCACCGGTTTGCCACATGATGTAGGCCTATGGACTGAACAAGAAACCACCAAAAATTTTAACCAGTCATCGTTCTCACAACACTGAGGACCAGTCATTCGAAATGACTTCTCCATGCATTTTATGCATTGGTAAAAGCACTATGATGAAAAGTGTGACATGTTTTCAGGTATCTCCTATACTAATAGAGCCACATGCTCACCGGTTTGCCACATGATGTAGGCCTATGGACTGAACAAGAAACCACCAAAAATTTTAACCAGTCATCGTTCTCACAACACTGAGGACCAGTCATTCGAAATGACTTCTCCATGCATTTTATGCATTGGTAAAAGCACTATGATGAAAAGTGTGATATGTTTTCAGGTATCTCCTATACTAATAGAGCCACATGCTCACCGGTTTGCCACATGATGTAGGCCTATGGACTGAACAAGAAACCACCAACAATTTTAACCAGTCATCGTTCTCACAACACTGAGGACCAGTCATTCGAAATGACTTCTCCATGCATTTTATGCATTGGTAAAAGCACTATGATGAAAGGTGTGATATGTTTTCAGGTATCTCCTATACTAATAGAGCCACATGCTCACCGGTTTGCCACATGATGTAGGCCTATGGACTGAACAAGAAACCACCAAAAATTTTAACCAGTCATCGTTCTCACAACACTGAGGACCAGTCATTCGAACTGACTTCTCCATGCATTTTATACATTGGTAAAAGCACTATGATGAAAAGTGTGATATGTTTTCAGGTATCTCCTATACTAATAGAGCCACATGCTCACCGGTTTGCCACATGCTGTAGGCCTATGGACTGAACAAGAAACCACCAAAAATTTTAACCAGTCATCGTTCTCACAACACTGAGGACCAGTCATTCGAAATGACTTCTCCATGCATTTTATGCATTTGCAAAAGCACTATGATGAAAAGTGTGATATGTTTTCAGGTATCTCCTATACTAATAGAGCCACATGCTCACCGGTTTGCCACATGATGTAGGCCTATGGACTGAACAAGAAACCACCAAAAATTTTAACCAGTCATCGTTCTCACAACACTGAGGACCAGTCATTCGAAATGACTTCTCCATGCATTTTATGCATTGGTAAAAGCACTATGATGAAAGGTGTGATATGTTTTCAGGTATCTCCTATACTAATAGAGCCACATGCTCACCGGTTTGCCACATGATGTAGGCCTATGGACTGAACAAGAAACCACCAAAAATTTTAACCAGTCATCGTTTTCACAACACTGAGGACCAGTCATTCGAAATGACTTCTCCATGCATTTTATGCATTGGTAAAAGCACTATGATGAAAAGTGTGATATGTTTTCAGGTATCTCCTATACTAATAGAGCCACATGCTCACCGGTTTGCCACATGATGTAGGCCTATGGACTGAACAAGAAACCACCAAAAATTTTAACCAGTCATCGTTCTCACAACACTGAGGACCAGTCATTCGAAATGACTTCTCCATGCATTTTATGCATTGGTAAAAGCACTATGATGAAAAGTGTGATACGTTTTCAGGTATCTCCTATACTAATAGAGCCACATGCTCACCGGTTTGCCACATGATGTAGGCCTATGGACTGAACAAGAAACCACCAAAAATTTTAACCAGTCATCGTTCTCACAACACTGAGGACCAGTCATTCGAAATGACTTCTCCATGCATTTTATGCATTGGTAAAAGCACTATGATGAAAAGTGTGATATGTTTTCAGGTATCTCCTATACTAATAGAGCCACATGCTCACCGGTTTGCCACATGATGTAGGCCTATGGACTGAACAAGAAACCACCAAAAATTTTAACCAGTCATCGTTCTCACAACACTGAGGACCAGTCATTCGAAATGACTTCTCCATGCATTTTATGCATTGGTAAAAGCACTATGATGAAAAGTGTGATATGTTTTCAGGTATCTCCTATACTAATAGAGCCACATGCTCACCGGTTTGCCACATGATGTAGGCCTATGGACTGAACAAGAAACCACCAAAAATTTTAACCAGTCATCGTTCTCACAACACTGAGGACCAGTCATTCGAAATGACTTCTCCATGCATTTTATGCATTGGTAAAAGCACTATGATGAAAAGTGTGATATGTTTTCAGGTATCTCCTATACTAATAGAGCCACATGCTCACCGGTTTGCCACATGATGTAGGCCTATGGACTGAACAAGAAACCACCAAAAATTTTAACCAGTCATCGTTCTCACAACACTGAGGACCAGTCATTCGAAATGACTTCTCCATGCATTTTATGCATTGGTAAAAGCACTATGATGAAAAGTGTGATATGTTTTCAGGTATCTCCTATACTAATAGAGCCACATGCTCACCGGTTTGCCACATGATGTAGGCCTATGGACTGAACAAGAAACCACCAAAAATTTTAACCAGTCATCGTTCTCACAACACTGAGGACCAGTCATTCGAAATGACTTCTCCATGCATTTTATGCATTGGTAAAAGCACTATGATGAAAAGTGTGACATGTTTTCAGGTATCTCCTATACTAATAGAGCCACATGCTCACCGGTTTGCCACATGATGTAGGCCTATGGACTGAACAAGAAACCACCAAAAATTTTAACCAGTCATCGTTCTCACAACACTGAGGACCAGTCATTCGAAATGACTTCTCCATGCATTTTATGCATTGGTAAAAGCACTATGATGAAAAGTGTGATATGTTTTCAGGTATCTCCTATACTAATAGAGCCACATGCTCACCGGTTTGCCACATGATGTAGGCCTATGGACTGAACAAGAAACCACCAAAAATTTTAACCAGTCATCGTTCTCACAACACTGAGGACCAGTCATTCGAAATGACTTCTCCATGCATTTTATGCATTGGTAAAAGCACTATGATGAAAAGTGTGATATGTTTTCAGGTATCTCCTATACTAATAGAGCCACATGCTCACCGGTTTGCTACATGATGTAGGCCTATGGACTGAACAAGAAACCACCAAAAATTTTAACCAGTCATCGTTCTCACAACACTGAGGACCAGTCATTCGAAATGACTTTTCCATGCATTTTATGCATTGGTAAAAGCACTATGATGAAAAGTGTGATATGTTTTCAGGTATCTCCTATACTAATAGAGCCACATGCTCACCGGTTTGCCACATGATGTAGGCCTATGGACTGAACAAGAAACCACCAAAAATTTTAACCAGTCATCGTTCTCACAACACTGAGGACCAGTCATTCGAAATGACTTCTCCATGCATTTTATGCATTGGTAAAAGCACTATGATGAAAAGTGTGATATGTTTTCAGGTATCTCCTATACTAATAGAGCCACATGCTCATCGGTTTGCCACATGATGTAGGCCTATGGACTGAACAAGAAACCACCAAAAATTTTAACCAGTCATCGTTCTCACAACACTGAGGACCAGTCATTCGAAATGACTTCTCCATGCATTTTATGCATTGGTAAAAGCACTATGATGAAAAGTGTGATATGTTTTCAGGTATCTCCTATACTAATAGAGCCACATGCTCACCGGTTTGCCACATGATGTAGGCCTATGGACTGAACAAGAAACCACCAAAAATTTTAACCAGTCATCGTTCTCACAACACTGAGGACCAGTCATTCGAAATGACTTCTCCATGCATTTTATGCATTGGTAAAAGCAACTATGATGAAAAGTGTGATATGTTTTCAGGTATCTCCTATACTAATAGAGCCACATGCTCACCGGTTTGCCACATGATGTAGGCCTATGGACTGAACAAGAAACCACCAAAAATTTTAACCAGTCATCGTTCTCACAACACTGAGGACCAGTCATTCGAAATGACTTCTCCATGCATTTTATGCATTGGTAAATGCACTATGATGAAAAGTGTGATATGTTTTCAGGTATCTCCTATACTAATAGAGCCACATGCTCACCGGTTTGCCACATGATGTAGGCCTATGGACTGAACAAGAAACCACCAAAAATTTTAACCAGTCATCGTTCTCACAACACTGAGGACCAGTCATTCGAAATGACTTCTCCATGCATTTTATGCATTGTAAAAGCACTATGATGAAAAGTGTGATATGTTTTCAGGTATCTCCTATACTAATAGAGCCACATGCTCACCGGTTTGCCACATGATGTAGGCCTATGGACTGAACAAGAAACCACCAAAAATTTTAACCAGTCATCGTTCTCACAACACTGAGGACCAGTCATTCGAAATGACTTCTCCATGCATTTTATGCATTGGTAAAAGCACTATGATGAAAAGTGTGATATGTTTTCAGGTATCTCCTATACTAATAGAGCCACATGCTCACCGGTTTGCCACATGATGTAGGCCTATGGACTGAACAAGAAACCACCAAAAATTTTAACCAGTCATCGTTCTCACAACACTGAGGACCAGTCATTCGAAATGACTTCTCCATGCATTTTATGCATTGGTAAAAGCACTATGATGAAAAGTGTGATATGTTTTCAGGTATCTCCTATACTAATAGAGCCACATGCTCACCGGTTTGCCACATGATGTAGGCCTATGGACTGAACAAGAAACCACCAAAAATTTTAACCAGTCATCGTTCTCACAACACTGAGGACCAGTCATTCGAAATGACTTCTCCATGCATTTTATGCATTGGTAAAAGCACTATGATGAAAAGTGTGATATGTTTTCAGGTATCTCCTATACTAATAGAGCCACATGCTCACCGGTTTGCCACATGATGTAGGCCTATGGACTGAACAAGAAACCACCAAAAATTTTAACCAGTCATCGTTCTCACAACACTGAGGACCAGTCATTCGAAATGACTTCTCCATGCATTTTATGCATTGGTAAAAGCACTATGATGAAAAGTGTGATATGTTTTCAGGTATCTCCTATACTAATAGAGCCACATGCTCACCGGTTTGCCACATGATGTAGGCCTATGGACTGAACAAGAAACCACCAAAAATTTTAACCAGTCATCGTTCTCACAACACTGAGGACCAGTCATTCGAAATGACTTCTCCATGCATTTTATGCATTGGTAAAAGCACTATGATGAAAAGTGTGATATGTTTTCAGGTATCTCCTATACTAATAGAGCCACATGCTCACCGGTTTGCCACATGATGTAGGCCTATGGACTGAACAAGAAACCACCAAAAATTTTAACCAGTCATCGTTCTCACAACACTGAGGACCAGTCATTCGAAATGACTTCTCCATGCATTTTATGCATTGGTAAAAGCACTATGATGAAAAGTGTGATATGTTTTCAGGTATCTCCTATACTAATAGAGCCACATGCTCACCGGTTTGCCACATGATGTAGGCCTATGGACTGAACAAGAAACCACCAAAAATTTTAACCAGTCATCGTTCTCACAACACTGAGGACCAGTCATTCGAAATGACTTCTCCATGCATTTTATGCATTGGTAAAAGCACTATGATGAAAAGTGTGATATGTTTTCAGGTATCTCCTATACTAATAGAGCCACATGCTCACCGGTTTGCCACATGATGTAGGCCTATGGACTGAACAAGAAACCACCAAAAATTTTAACCAGTCATCGTTCTCACAACACTGAGGACCAGTCATTCGAAATGACTTCTCCATGCATTTTATGCATTGGTAAAAGCACTATGATGAAAAGTGTGATATGTTTTCAGGTATCTCCTATACTAATAGAGCCACATGCTCACCGGTTTGCCACATGATGTAGGCCTATGGACTGAACAAGAAACCACCAAAAATTTTAACCAGTCATCGTTCTCACAACACTGAGGACCAGTCATTCGAAATGACTTCTCCATGCATTTTATGCATTGGTAAAAGCACTATGATGAAAAGTGTGATATGTTTTCAGGTATCTCCTATACTAATAGAGCCACATGCTCACCGGTTTGCCACATGATGTAGGCCTATGGACTGAACAAGAAACCACCAAAAATTTTAACCAGTCATCGTTCTCACAACACTGAGGACCAGTCATTCGAAATGACTTCTCCATGCATTTTATGCATTGGTAAAAGCACTATGATGAAAAGTGTGATATGTTTTCAGGTATCTCCTATACTAATAGAGCCACATGCTCACCGGTTTGCCACATGATGTAGGCCTATGGACTGAACAAGAAACCACCAAAAATTTTAACCAGTCATCGTTCTCACAACACTGAGGACCAGTCATTCGAAATGACTTCTCCATGCATTTTATGCATTGGTAAAAGCACTATGATGAAAAGTGTGATATGTTTTCAGGTATCTCCTATACTAATAGAGCCACATGCTCACCGGTTTGCCACATGATGTAGGCCTATGGACTGAACAAGAAACCACCAAAAATTTTAACCAGTCATCGTTCTCACAACACTGAGGACCAGTCATTCGAAATGACTTCTCCATGCATTTTATGCATTGGTAAAAGCACTATGATGAAAAGTGTGATATGTTTTCAGGTATCTCCTATACTAATAGAGCCACATGCTCACCGGTTTGCCACATGATGTAGGCCTATGGACTGAACAAGAAACCACCAAAAATTTTAACCAGTCATCGTTCTCACAACACTGAGGACCAGTCATTCGAAATGACTTCTCCATGCATTTTATGCATTGGTAAAAGCACTATGATGAAAAGTGTGATATGTTTTCAGGTATCTCCTATACTAATAGAGCCACATGCTCACCGGTTTGCCACATGATGTAGGCCTATGGACTGAACAAGAAACCACCAAAAATTTTAACCAGTCATCGTTCTCACAACACTGAGGACCAGTCATTCGAAATGACTTCTCCATGCATTTTATGCATTGGTAAAAGCACTATGATGAAAAGTGTGATATGTTTTCAGGTATCTCCTATACTAATAGAGCCACATGCTCACCGGTTTGCCACATGATGTAGGCCTATGGACTGAACAAGAAACCACCAAAAATTTTAACCAGTCATCGTTCTCACAACACTGAGGACCAGTCATTCGAAATGACTTCTCCATGCATTTTATGCATTGGTAAAAGCACTATGATGAAAAGTGTGATATGTTTTCAGGTATCTCCTATACTAATAGAGCCACATGCTCACCGGTTTGCCACATGATGTAGGCCTATGGACTGAACAAGAAACCACCAAAAATTTTAACCAGTCATCGTTCTCACAACACTGAGGACCAGTCATTCGAAATGACTTCTCCATGCATTTTATGCATTGGTAAAAGCACTATGATGAAAAGTGTGATATGTTTTCAGGTATCTCCTATACTAATAGAGCCACATGCTCACCGGTTTGCCACATGATGTAGGCCTATGGACTGAACAAGAAACCACCAAAAATTTTAACCAGTCATCGTTCTCACAACACTGAGGACCAGTCATTCGAAATGACTTCTCCATGCATTTTATGCATTGGTAAAAGCACTATGATGAAAAGTGTGATATGTTTTCAGGTATCTCCTATACTAATAGAGCCACATGCTCACCGGTTTGCCACATGATGTAGGCCTATGGACTGAACAAGAAACCACCAAAAATTTTAACCAGTCATCGTTCTCACAACACTGAGGACCAGTCATTCGAAATGACTTCTCCATGCATTTTATGCATTGGTAAAAGCACTATGATGAAAAGTGTGATATGTTTTCAGGTATCTCCTATACTAATAGAGCCACATGCTCACCGGTTTGCCACATGATGTAGGCCTATGGACTGAACAAGAAACCACCAAAAATTTTAACCAGTCATCGTTCTCACAACACTGAGGACCAGTCATTCGAAATGACTTCTCCATGCATTTTATGCATTGGTAAAAGCACTATGATGAAAAGTGTGATATGTTTTCAGGTATCTCCTATACTAATAGAGCCACATGCTCACCGGTTTGCCACATGATGTAGGCCTATGGACTGAACAAGAAACCACGAAAAATTTTAACCAGTCATCGTTCTCACAACACTGAGGACCAGTCATTCGAAATGACTTCTCCATGCATTTTATGCATTGGTAAAAGCACTATGATGAAAAGTGTGATATGTTTTCAGGTATCTCCTATACTAATAGAGCCACATGCTCACCGGTTTGCCACATGATGTAGGCCTATGGACTGAACAAGAAACCACCAAAAATTTTAACCAGTCATCGTTCTCACAACACTGAGGACCAGTCATTCGAAATGACTTCTCCATGCATTTTATGCATTGGTAAAAGCACTATGATGAAAAGTGTGATATGTTTTCAGGTATCTCCTATACTAATAGAGCCACATGCTCACCGGTTTGCCACATGATGTAGGCCTATGGACTGAACAAGAAACCACCAAAAATTTTAACCAGTCATCGTTCTCACAACACTGAGGACCAGTCATTCGAAATGACTTCTCCATGCATTTTATGCATTGGTAAAAGCACTATGATGAAAAGTGTGATATGTTTTCAGGTATCTCCTATACTAATAGAGCCACATGCTCACCGGTTTGCCACATGATGTAGGCCTATGGACTGAACAAGAAACCACCAAAAATTTTAACCAGTCATCGTTCTCACAACACTGAGGACCAGTCATTCGAAATGACTTCTCCATGCATTTTATGCATTGGTAAAAGCACTATGATGAAAAGTGTGATATGTTTTCAGGTATCTCCTATACTAATAGAGCCACATGCTCACCGGTTTGCCACATGATGTAGGCCTATGGACTGAACAAGAAAACCACCAAAAATTTTAACCAGTCATCGTTCTCACAACACTGAGGACCAGTCATTCGAAATGACTTCTCCATGCATTTTATGCATTGGTAAAAGCACTATGATGAAAAGTGTGATATGTTTTCAGGTATCTCCTATACTAATAGAGCCACATGCTCACCGGTTTGCCACATGATGTAGGCCTATGGAACTGAACAAGAAACCACCAAAAATTTTAACCAGTCATCGTTCTCACAACACTGAGGACCAGTAATTCGAAATGACTTCTCCATGCATTTTATGCATTGGTAAAAGCACTATGATTGAAAAGTGTGATATGTTTTCAGGTATCTCCTATACTAATAGAGCCACATGCTCACCGGTTTGCCACATGATGTAGGCCTATGGACTGAACAAGAAACCACCAAAAATTTTAACCAGTCATCGTTCTCACAACACTGAGGACCAGTCATTCGAAATGACTTCTCCATGCATTTTATGCATTGGTAAAAGCACTATGATGAAAAGTGTGATATGTTTTCAGGTATCTCCTATACTAATAGAGCCACATGCTCACCGGTTTGCCACATGATGTAGGCCTATGGACTGAACAAGAAACCACCAAAAATTTTAACCAGTCATCGTTCTCACAACACTGAGGACCAGTCATTCGAAATGACTTCTCCATGCATTTTATGCATTGGTAAAAGCACTATGATGAAAAGTGTGATATGTTTTCAGGTATCTCCTATACTAATAGAGCCACATGCTCACCGGTTTGCCACATGATGTAGGCCTATGGACTGAACAAGAAACCACCAAAAATTTTAACCAGTCATCGTTCTCACAACACTGAGGACCAGTCATTCGAAATGACTTCTCCATGCATTTTATGCATTGGTAAAAGCACTATGATGAAAAGTGTGATATGTTTTCAGGTATCTCCTATACTAATAGAGCCACATGCTCACCGGTTTGCCACATGATGTAGGCCTATGGACTGAACAAGAAACCACCAAAAATTTTAACCAGTAATCGTTCTCACAACACTGAGGACCAGTAATTCGAAATGACTTCTCCATGCATTTTATGCATTGGTAAAAGCACTATGATTGAAAAGTGTGATATGTTTTCAGGTATCTCCTATACTAATAGAGCCACATGCTCACCGGTTTGCCACATGATGTAGGCCTATGGACTGAACAAGAAACCACCAAAAATTTTAACCAGTCATCGTTCTCACAACACTGAGGACCAGTCATTCGAAATGACTTCTCCATGCATTTTATGCATTGGTAAAAGCACTATGATGAAAAGTGTGATATGTTTTCAGGTATCTCCTATACTAATAGAGCCACATGCTCACCGGTTTGCCACATGATGTAGGCCTATGGACTGAACAAGAAACCACCAAAAATTTTAACCAGTCATCGTTCTCACAACACTGAGGACCAGTCATTCGAAAATGACTTCTCCATGCATTTTATGCATTGGTAAAAGCACTATGATGAAAAGTGTGATATGTTTTCAGGTATCTCCTATACTAATAGAGCCACATGCTCACCGGTTTGCCACATGATGTAGGCCTATGGACTGAACAAGAAACCACCAAAAATTTTAACCAGTCATCGTTCTCACAACACTGAGGACCAGTCATTCGAAATGACTTCTCCATGCATTTTATGCATTGGTAAAAGCACTATGATGAAAAGTGTGATATGTTTTCAGGTATCTCCTATACTAATAGAGCCACATGCTCACCGGTTTGCCACATGATGTAGGCCTATGGACTGAACAAGAAACCACCAAAAATTTTAACCAGTCATCGTTCTCACAACACTGAGGACCAGTCATTCGAAATGACTTCTCCATGCATTTTATGCATTGGTAAAAGCACTATGATGAAAAGTGTGATATGTTTTCAGGTATCTCCTATACTAATAGAGCCACATGCTCACCGGTTTGCCACATGATGTAGGCCTATGGACTGAACAAGAAACCACCAAAAATTTTAACCAGTCATCGTTCTCACAACACTGAGGACCAGTCATTCGAAATGACTTCTCCATGCATTTTATGCATTGGTAAAAGCACTATGATGAAAAGTGTGATATGTTTTCAGGTATCTCCTATACTAATAGAGCCACATGCTCACCGGTTTGCCACATGATGTAGGCCTATGGACTGAACAAGAAACCACCAAAAATTTTAACCAGTCATCGTTCTCACAACACTGAGGACCAGTCATTCGAAATGACTTCTCCATGCATTTTATGCATTGGTAAAAGCACTATGATGAAAAGTGTGATATGTTTTCAGGTATCTCCTATACTAATAGAGCCACATGCTCACCGGTTTGCCACATGATGTAGGCCTATGGACTGAACAAGAAACCACCAAAAATTTTAACCAGTCATCGTTCTCACAACACTGAGGACCAGTCATTCGAAATGACTTCTCCATGCATTTTATGCATTGGTAAAAGCACTATGATGAAAAGTGTGATATGTTTTCAGGTATCTCCTATACTAATAGAGCCACATGCTCACCGGTTTGCCACATGATGTAGGCCTATGGACTGAACAAGAAACCACCAAAAATTTTTTTTTTTTCCAAATAATCTTTATTGGATTTTAACAATTAACTGGGCAGGAATGGAAAAGGGAAAAGTGGGGATGCGGGGAGAGGGAAGGGGGGAGTGGAGGGGGGGGCTGGAAGGAAGGGGGGGGAGAACGTGGGAAGACAGAAGGGGGAGAGAAGACACTTGAAGTAAGCGACAACAGGTAACCAAATTTGTTAAATGATAAAACAGCATTTGGAAGGTGAATAATTATAATTATATTTATAATACATTTGCTCACGAAAGAGGGGTAGACTCACGGAGCAGTCCTGAATTGCAGACACTTTAGATCAAAGTCCGGTTCGCTTTGTGCCAATTTCAACTGATAATTGCTACGGGAAGACTTCTTCCCAACGAGCCCATTTTTTCGAGCATTTTTTGAGGCTGTCATTATTTAGGGCGAATTTTTGCTCGTATGTTCTATGGAGGTCAATACGATCCTTGATCTCTTGGAATGATGGAGGTTTAGGCTTTTTCCAATTGTATGCGATGGCATTTTTGGTGATTAAGAGAATATTAATGACCAACGCTTTGAGAGGAAAGTGTGTGTCGCTTAATCCCACAGAGAGCAATGCCATCTGAGGAGTCAGGATGAAGTTTTTATTCAGAAGTACTCCAATCAAGCCAGAGATTTTAGACCAAAGAGATTTAATTTTGGGACAGCTCCAGAAGATATGGAGCAGATTGCCCCTGTGTCCGCACGCCCTCCAACAATCTGGGGAGGTATGACCCCCTATCATAGACAGTCTTGCTGGGGTGAGGTACCAGCGTGTGACTAGTTTGAAATAGGACTCTTGTAATGACATAGAAATGGAAGCTGAGTATGAGTGGACCAACGCGCTTTCCCATTCATCTGGGTCAATTATTGTCTGGAGATCTTGCTCCCATTTAAGCATGGAAGGGGATTTCGCGAAGTCTGAATCATGGTTGAACCAGCTATAGATATATCTGTAGCTCCAGAAAATATTGTGGTCAGGGTTACAAATCAGATTTATAGCCGCTTCAGAGAAGCTAGGCTTTTTTGATACGAATTTCTGACATTGATCCTTGAGGATCATGTACTCAAAAAACATAGCAGAGGGGACATTGTAAGTGTTTTTGAGAGAATTAAAAGGGATAAAATTTTCTCCGTCAAATATATGGGAAAGTTTTGTGATTTTGTAGTCGGACCATTTGGGGTTGACCATTTTGTTATGCAACTCAAATATATAAGAGATAGCCAGATTTTTCAGAGACTCGAATCTTTCAGTTCCTCTTTTGGGCCTAGCAAATTTGGACCATGCATTACTTATTGCAATAAAAATTGGGTGGGATTTATTACTAGAATTTTTTATATTCATGAGCTGGTTTAGGATCAATTTTCTAGGGGCTCTATCCAGGTTCAAAGATGATTCGATCTCCAGCCAGGCTGGGTGTTCTGATTTAGACCACCAGGAGCAACTTTGTTTAATCAGGTTTGTGTGGTAATGAGCCAAAATGTTGGGAAGGCCCATTCCCCCTGACGCTTTATTTCTGTAGAGAGTACTAATAGCTACTCTAGCTTTTTTCTTGTTCCATAAGAACTTGTTGATCAGAGTTTGGATGTTAGATAAGTAAGAGGTTGAGATAGGAACAGGGATGGACCTAAATATATATAGAATTTTAGGGATTATAAATGTTTTTACTGATAAGTTCTTTCCCCACCATGAGAGATCTCTCCCTGCAAAGTGGTTCAGATCAGATGAGATAGTTTTGACTAAGATGTCAAGGTTGGTAGGGACGAGAGAATCTATATTTTTTGTGATTTTTATCCCCAGATAGGTGAAATCGCTAGTTGCCCAGCTCCACGAGGTTGCTTTTGATAATTCTTTGATTTGAGTGGGGTCGAGGTTAAATTGCATAATTTGGGATTTGGTTTTATTGATTTTGAAGTATGAGAGCTGGGAGAAGGTATCTAATAATTTTTGGGTAGCAGGAACAGAAACTATAGGGTTCGTCAGGGTCAGGATGACATCGTCGGCGAAGAGGCCGATTTTGAATTCTCTATTTTTTGTTTGGATGCCGGTTATGCTATTATCTTTTCTTATTGACTGAGCCAGAGGCTCCATCGCCAAAGCGAACAGCAAAGGGGACAGGGGGCAACCCTGACGTGTACCGTTTGTAATTAAAAAAGGAGATGAAAGGTGATTATTGGAAAAAACCCTGGCGGTGGGACCCGAGTACAGAGCCATGATTGCAGAGATAGAATTTGGGTTAAAACCGAATTGTTGTAGAGTGAGTTTTAAGTATGACCAGTTCAAACGGTCAAACGCCTTTTCTGCGTCCAGTGAGGCAAAAATTGAGGGGATTTTTTTTGAATTGATAAGCTTCATCAGGTTTATAATTCTTCTAGTTCCATCGCTCGATTGTCTGCCCCTGACAAACCCTATCTGATCGTTAACTATTAAATTCGGAAGGAAATTATTGATTCTATTTGCAATGATTTTGGAATATAGTTTGATGTCTGAATTGACTAAGGATATTGGCCTATAGTTTGGAAGATGGACTGGGTCGCCTTTGGCTTTGGGGATTAAGATGATTGAGGCCTCCAACATTTCTTTTGGGAACTTGCCAAGAGTTGCAGCAGAATTAAAGATTTTAGACATGTGTGGGGCTAGGATCTCACTGAAAGATTTGAAATACTCGTTGGTGAAGCCGTCCGGCCCTGGGGCTTTCAGAGATTTTAATTTTTTAATGTTTTCGGAAATTTCTTCAGGGGAGAACGGGGCGGTGAGTACATCTATGTTTTCCGGCGTTAGTCTAGGTAGATTAAGATTTGACAAGAATTTTTTAATATCAGTGTCCAATGGTTGTACTAGTTGGGGGTTCGAGTTGAGATTGTATAAATCAGAATAAAAGGCAGCAAACGCCTCCACTATGTCCTGCGGGTGCGTAAGCATGCGACCACCTGGGGGTACTATTTTTATGATCCTATTTTGGATCCTTTGCTTCTTCAATCTGTTTAGCATGAACCTGTTAGGCTTGTTTAGGGAGGTAAATTGTTTGAATTTTAGAGACCCAATTGACGCGTCATAAAAGGAGAAGATTATGGTCCTCAACTCCTGCCTAAGGGACATCAGTTCAGTATGTTGACTGGGAGAGTGGATGGTTGAGTTAGCAAGTTCTGTTTCCTTGATTTTTATTTTTGACTGTAACTCTTTTATTTTGGCCCTATTTTGCTTTTTTTCCCTAGCGGAAATTTGGATTAAGGCCCCTCTGACCACAGCCTTATGGGCGTTCCAGAGGGTGAATGGGTCAATTGAATCTGAATTATTCTCTCTAAAGTAATTTTTGATAGTCTGGTTTATTGCGTTTTTATGGACTGGATTACAAAGAATAGAAGAGTTGCACCTCCATGAAATGTGAGATTTGGATGCTGGACCGTAAGTTAGTTCTGCAGTGACAGGGGAGTGGTCTGAGATTGTTTTAGGAAGGATTGAGATTTTTCTAAATTTTGGTAGTGAAAAAATGTTGGAGATTATCAGGTCGATTCTAGAGGCGGAATGATGCACGTCAGAAAAGTGAGTGTACTCAATAGAGGTGGTGTTGAGACATCTGAAAATGTCATACATTTCATTTTGGTGGAGCCATTTGTTTAGGGTCAAATATTTATGCCTGTTTTGGGATGAGGAGTCGAGGTGGCCATCAGGAACCGCGTTGAAATCTCCCACCACTACTAAGTCACCCTTCTTTATTTCCAACACCTTTCTCATGAGCCTATCCAGAAATCTAATTTGGCCTTTGTTCGGGACGTATATGTTGACAATAGTGAAAGGATGGTTATTGATGTTACCGATTAGGATATGAAAATTACCTTTTGAGTCCTTACATTCCTTGATGAGTTCAAATGATACATTGTGACTAATTATGGTCATAACACCGGCTTTCTTTTTGCTGCCACAAGATTCGAAAACCTGTGAGAACTTTCTATCTGTAAATTTTGGGTGATCGTTGGCTCTAAATTTGGTTTCTTGTATGCACATGATATCGGACTTTGATCTAACCAGTTCATTTTTGATAGAGGACCTCTTTCTCGGGATGTTAAGACCCCTAACATTATATGTCATTATCTTAAGAGACATGTTTGATTAAGGGTGGAGGGATATGAAGAAGTTATTCACCTGTGGATACCTGTAAGTAAATTTAGAAACTTATATAACAGAAATACACTAAAAAATTACTTTTAGTGTGCAGTAAGATCAAGATACAAAGTAAAACAACACACACTTGAAAACTTGACTTGTCCTCTCCGAAGAAACCCTCCAGTGGGTTCTTCGCTGCTCGGGGGAAAGTTCGTGAAAGAGCTCTGGATGGAACTTGAGGCATCCTCCGAGTTATAGAAAAAGTGGACAAAGGAATACAAAATTTTAATATAAACATTATGAACACTATAAACATTATGAACATTATAACATTGGTAACATCTTGGACCTTGAAACCCCCTACAAGGAATTATTTATAGGCAGCAGGTTAAGGTCATATCGTATAGATTACTCAGGGAAAGATAACACTTACACTAAACTAAGTGATAGAAGAGATGAATCTTTCTCCGTCTTCAGGAGTACTGATGGGGATAGTTTTACTTTTGTATTGTACCAGAAGCTTCAGCGGGAACCCCCATTTATATGAGATTCCCATGTCTTTCAGAGAATTTGTCACTTTCTTAAAGGCTCTCCTACCCTCCAGAGTCTCTCTGGATAGATCCGCGAATAGTTTTAAGTTCTCAAAGGGCTCAGGGAACTTTTTCTCCACTTTGATAAAGTTTTGAAGCTGTTCTTTTATGTGGAAAAAGTGAATCCTAAGAATTGTGTCTCTAGGAAGGTCTGCAGCAACGCTTGAGGGCTTGGGCAGTCTATGGATCCTGTCTATTGTGAGCTCTTGGGGTGAAATGGATGGGATAACTTTTTTAATCAAGGATTGGGCGAAGTTGAGGAGTTTGTCTGGGGTGACGTTTTCGGGGATGCCGCGAATTTTTACGTTATTACGTCTGCTTCTGTCCTCCAGGTCAGCCATTTTTAATCTGAGTCGGTTTACTTCTGACCTGAGATCTTTATTTTCGGCTGTATGCCTGGCCACAGTTTTCTCCAACCCCTTAATTTTTTCCTCCTGTTTTCCTAATTTTTCAGTGAACATCTCCATTGATTTATGTATCTGGCTAGAGTGTTTTTCAAAATTGAGGTGCATTTCCTCTCTGATTTGTTTGGTTATTACTTTCATATGAGCATCCATCATGCTCAGGAAATGTGAAGTAGAGTCCTCTAAGCCAGTTTGTGCATTTTTTGTTCTTCTTCTCACTGGGCTTGCGTTCGGAGAAAAATCTTCCGAGTCGTAGCCCGAGTAATCGGAAGCAACTTTTCTCTCATCCCCCCACTCAACTGGACCCGGCCTTTTTTTTGAAATGGACGTATCCATTTCTGTGTCCTTGTTGTGGTGTTGTGAAGGTTTGTTTTGGGACTTGTTACGTTGTACTGATTTGTCACCTGGACTGTTAAGAGGGGTCCTTGGGGACCTAGATCTAGATCTGGCCTTAACTGGGCTTATAACATTTACCAGATCTAGGGAGGGATTGCGACCTGATGAGTATGGTTTATTGGATTTTTGAGAGTTGGGCTGGGGGAGCTTTGAGATGTAGTTTTTGGCATTTGAGCGGCTCATTGTTACTGAGTAGTAAACTGATTATTAGAGAAATTTGGTGTTAGGACTGTGTGACTGGCCGAATCCAATGCGCAGCAATATCACAAACACACGCAAGTATTTCGCAGCCACTCTCTGGGCCAAATCAGCCCACCGATGCAACAAATGTGCAGTAAGGAAATATTATCACTAGGAACTCTCACTGAGCCCACTCCCTGAGTCTATACAGGAGATTATATACACAGTTATGCGCTCCTTTAACCTTTAAGTAGTATAAAGAAGATATGGTAAGCTAAACACTCAAATGTAGCAGAGAGTGCTGAACGGCCGGTGAGCAATGAGTTAAACTGTGTGAAACTGAGTGAAAGTGAGACAGGAATTATCAATATATAGCAGTGTTTGCTGAGGGTATGGGCCAGTGAGTCAGATGTGGGCCCCTTGATCCCTGTCTCAGAGAAGTCAGATTTTTCTAGAGATGTAGCAGAGCCGAGCGAGCTCTGTCTGGTACTATGTTAGACTATAAGAAATAACAGAACGTCACATATAATCCAGCGCTGGGCACAACAAATACAAAACAATATATTAACTGTGAATTCTTGTTTCTTCTTGTTCACTAACTCCCACTCCAGAAATCCTCATAGATTCCAGGAGGGAAAGGGTAAAATGCAGGGTGCTTGGTTGTACAAACAGGAGTTGCTGAGCAGCTTTCCCTAAGAGCTTGTATCTGGGAGCTGTGGGAATCCCAGGAATTTAGCTGTGTGGGGTTGAGTTCACAGGTGGTTAATCACTCCTCAACACAGTTAGAGGTTAGCAGTAAATATCAGACTCAGTAAAGACTGCTTAAGTGAACATCAGCGATGAAGGAGTTAGTTACCGGCTTTACCGGTGTGGGAGCCGCCGCTCAGTTGTCTGGTGCGGCTTAATGTGGCTCAGGGGTTCCCTCCAGGGAGCCCTTATGTTTTGCAGAGGGGGGGAGAGAGGGGGGGGGGGCCGTCCGAACGGCGTGCACAGCGATGTGAATATATGCGTGGGGGGGGGGGCGCCCGGGATATCAGCTGCAAGTGGGCGCTGAAGTTTGCAGGGTCAATACTGCAGCCGCACAAGGGTTAAGGTCTCTGAGTGCTGTGCCCGGGAAGTGAGAGGGGGGAGCACAGTAAATCAGCCGCAGGTGCGGCGCTGCTGTGCTGCAGGCTCTTGCTGCAGCTATGCAGGGGTTAATCCTGCCGAGTGCTGTGCCCGGGAAGTGAGTGGGGGAGCCCGGTAAAACAGCCGCTGGTGCGGCGCTGCTGTGCTGCAGACTCAGGCTGCAGCGACACTGCTGATGATAAGTTCCGAGTGCTGGGGCCGGGACTGAGGGGGAGGGTGAATCGCCAGGACGCGGTCACCTTACCCGATGCTGAGCGTGGATCCGCTGCTGTGTTCGCGCTTCTGCAGCGCTCCGGAGTGGGGAGGACCGCTGGAGGTCTTCAGCCTCTCCAGCGCGCCTGGCACAGCGCGGCTGAAGGGCTCTTTGCGAGCTGCTCGGCACCCGCCTTGTCGTCAGGGAGAGGTGGAGGAGGGGAGCGCACCCCCGCGCCCTCCTCCCCGGGTCCCGGCGGCCGCGGGGAATAGGTGCTGCAGCGTCCTCTGCTACTTCACTCAGCCCGCAGCTCCTGCGGGACTGAGGCTTGGGGCTGCAGAGGGGGAGAGGAGAGCGCACCGCAGCGCTCACCCTCTCCGGGTAAATGCTTCTCGGCGGCCGCTGTGTGCTGGTGCTGGGGCGGCTCTGACTGCTTCAGTCAGACCGCGCCAGCACTCGCTGCTGATCTCAGGCTCCGGCGGTGTGTGAAGCTGTGTGTTCTGCCCCCTGCTCGCCCGCCCTGCAAGGGGGGAGGAGGGGAGCCCTTCGGACTGATGTTGGGCCCGACCTGCGGAGCCGCAGTGGATGGGTCCGGGCGAGGGGGGGATTCGTTTTCACAGCACCTGTGGGATTTGAGCCGAGGGGTCCAGCAGGGGGGCCCTCTTGTGTGCAGATCTTCTTTGCCCAGCAATAAGGGCTTACCGGGAGGCTTTGTGGTCAGGCCAAAGACATGGCCTCAGACATGCGGCTAGGCCCAGAGCCTTCAAAGTCTTCAAATAGTGTCCGATTTTGACAATAAAGGTCTCCAAATGACCCCGATAGTCTTGGGAGTCAGTATCCACTGCCCAAAGGTGAGAAAAAACGATTTAGATTGTAGATGTGTGCCGATTTAGAGGATGCCTCCTCAGAGCTCTCTGGCAGCACAACCTACACCATTGCTGCCTAGGCCACGCCCCCCGAAACCACCAAAAATTTTAACCAGTCATCGTTCTCACAACACTGAGGACCAGTAATTCGAAATGACTTCTCCATGCATTTTATGCATTGGTAAAAGCACTATGATTGAAAAGTGTGATATGTTTTCAGGTATCTCCTATACTAATAGAGCCACATGCTCACCGGTTTGCCACATGATGTAGGCCTATGGACTGAACAAGAAACCACCAAAAATTTTAACCAGTCATCGTTCTCACAACACTGAGGACCAGTCATTCGAAATGACTTCTCCATGCATTTTATGCATTGGTAAAAGCACTATGATGAAAAGTGTGATATGTTTTCAGGTATCTCCTATACTAATAGAGCCACATGCTCACCGGTTTGCCACATGATGTAGGCCTATGGACTGAACAAGAAACCACCAAAAATTTTAACCAGTCATCGTTCTCACAACACTGAGGACCAGTCATTCGAAATGACTTCTCCATGCATTTTATGCATTGGTAAAAGCACTATGATGAAAAGTGTGATATGTTTTCAGGTATCTCCTATACTAATAGAGCCACATGCTCACCGGTTTGCCACATGATGTAGGCCTATGGACTGAACAAGAAACCACCAAAAATTTTAACCAGTCATCGTTCTCACAACACTGAGGACCAGTAATTCGAAATGACTTCTCCATGCATTTTATGCATTGGTAAAAGCACTATGATTGAAAAGTGTGATATGTTTTCAGGTATCTCCTATACTAATAGAGCCACATGCTCACCGGTTTGCCACATGATGTAGGCCTATGGACTGAACAAGAAACCACCAAAAATTTTAACCAGTCATCGTTCTCACAACACTGAGGACCAGTCATTCGAAATGACTTCTCCATGCATTTTATGCATTGGTAAAAGCACTATGATGAAAAGTGTGATATGTTTTCAGGTATCTCCTATACTAATAGAGCCACATGCTCACCGGTTTGCCACATGATGTAGGCCTATGGACTGAACAAGAAACCACCAAAAATTTTAACCAGTCATCGTTCTCACAACACTGAGGACCAGTCATTCGAAATGACTTCTCCATGCATTTTATGCATTGGTAAAAGCACTATGATGAAAAGTGTGATATGTTTTCAGGTATCTCCTATACTAATAGAGCCACATGCTCACCGGTTTACCACATGATGTAGGCCTATGGACTGAACAAGAAACCACCAAAAATTTTAACCAGTCATCGTTCTCACAACACTGAGGACCAGTCATTCGAAATGACTTCTCCATGCATTTTATGCATTGGTAAAAGCACTATGATGAAAAGTGTGATATGTTTTCAGGTATCTACTATACTAATAGAGCCACATGCTCACCGGTTTGCCACATGATGTAGGCCTATGGACTGAACAAGAAACCACCAAAAATTTTAACCAGTCATCGTTCTCACAACACTGAGGACCAGTCATTCGAAATGACTTCTCCATGCATTTTATGCATTGGTAAAAGCACTATGATGAAAAGTGTGATATGTTTTCAGGTATCTCCTATACTAATAGAGCCACATGCTCACCGGTTTGCCACATGATGTAGGCCTATGGACTGAACAAGAAACCACCAAAAATTTTAACCAGTCATCGTTCTCACAACACTGAGGACCAGTCATCCGAAATGACTTCTCCATGCATTTTATGCATTGGTAAAAGCACTATGATGAAAAGTGTGATATGTTTTCAGGTATCTCCTATACTAATAGAGCCACATGCTCACCGGTTTGCCACATGATGTAGGCCTATGGACTGAACAAGAAACCACCAAAAATTTTAACCAGTCATCGTTCTCACAACACTGAGGACCAGTCATTCGAAATGACTTCTCCATGCATTTTATGCATTGGTAAAAGCACTATGATGAAAAGTGTGATATGTTTTCAGGTATCTCCTATACTAATAGAGCCACATGCTCACCGGTTTGCCACATGATGTAGGCCTATGGACTGAACAAGAAACCACCAAAAATTTTAACCAGTCATCGTTCTCACAACACTGAGGACCAGTCATTCGAAATGACTTCTCCATGCATTTTATGCATTGGTAAAAGCACTATGATGAAAAGTGTGATATGTTTTCAGGTATCTCCTATACTAATAGAGCCACATGCTCACCGGTTTGCCACATGATGTAGGCCTATGGACTGAACAAGAAACCACCAAAAATTTTAACCAGTCATCGTTCTCACAACACTGAGGACCAGTCATTCGAAATGACTTCTCCATGCATTTTATGCATTGGTAAAAGCACTATGATGAAAAGTGTGATATGTTTTCAGGTATCTCCTATACTAATAGAGCCACATGCTCACCGGTTTGCCACATGATGTAGGCCTATGGACTGAACAAGAAACCACCAAAAATATTAACCAGTCATCGTTCTCACAACACTGAGGACCAGTCGTTCGAAATGACTTCTCCATGCATTTTATGCATTGGTAAAAGCACTATGATGAAAAGTGTGATATGTTTTCAGGTATCTCCTATACTAATAGAGCCACATGCTCACCGGTTTGCCACTTGATGTAGGCCTATGGACTGAACAAGAAACCACCAAAAATTTTAACCAGTCATCGTTCTCACAACACTGAGGACCAGTCATTCGAAATGACTTCTCCATGCATTTTATGCATTGGTAAAAGCACTATGATGAAAAGTGTGATATGTTTTCAGGTATCTCCTATACTAATAGAGCCACATGCTCACCGGTTTGCCACATGATGTAGGCCTATGGACTGAACAAGAAACCACCAAAAATTTTAACCAGTCATCGTTCTCACAACACTGAGGACCAGTCATCCGAAATGACTTCTCCATGCATTTTATGCATTGGTAAAAGCACTATGATGAAAAGTGTGATATGTTTTCAGGTATCTCCTATACTAATAGAGCCACATGCTCACCGGTTTGCCACATGATGTAGGCCTATGGACTGAACAAGAAACCACCAAAAATTTTAACCAGTCATCGTTCTCACAACACTGAGGACCAGTCATTCGAAATGACTTCTCCATGCATTTTATGCATTGGTAAAAGCACTATGATGAAAAGTGTGATATGTTTTCAGGTATCTCCTATACTAATAGAGCCACATGCTCACCGGTTTGCCACATGATGTAGGCCTATGGACTGAACAAGAAACCACCAAAAATTTTAACCAGTCATCGTTCTCACAACACTGAGGACCAGTCATTCGAAATGACTTCTCCATGCATTTTATGCATTGGTAAAAGCACTATGATGAAAAGTGTGATATGTTTTCAGGTATCTCCTATACTAATAGAGCCACATGCTCACCGGTTTGCCACATGATGTAGGCCTATGGACTGAACAAGAAACCACCAAAAATTTTAACCAGTCATCGTTCTCACAACACTGAGGACCAGTCATCCGAAATGACTTCTCCATGCATTTTATGCATTGGTAAAAGCACTATGATGAAAAGTGTGATATGTTTTCAGGTATCTCCTATACTAATAGAGCCACATGCTCACCGGTTTGCCACATGATGTAGGCCTATGGACTGAACAAGAAACCACCAAAAATTTTAACCAGTCATCGTTCTCACAACACTGAGGACCAGTCATTCGAAATGACTTCTCCATGCATTTTATGCATTGGTAAAAGCACTATGATGAAAAGTGTGATATGTTTTCAGGTATCTCCTATACTAATAGAGCCACATGCTCACCGGTTTGCCACATGATGTAGGCCTATGGACTGAACAAGAAACCACCAAAAATTTTAACCAGTCATCGTTCTCACAACACTGAGGACCAGTCATTCGAAATGACTTCTCCATGCATTTTATGCATTGGTAAAAGCACTATGATGAAAAGTGTGATATGTTTTCAGGTATCTCCTATACTAATAGAGCCACATGCTCACCGGTTTGCCACATGATGTAGGCCTATGGACTGAACAAGAAACCACCAAAAATTTTAACCAGTCATCGTTCTCACAACACTGAGGACCAGTCATCCGAAATGACTTCTCCATGCATTTTATGCATTGGTAAAAGCACTATGATGAAAAGTGTGATATGTTTTCAGGTATCTCCTATACTAATAGAGCCACATGCTCACCGGTTTGCCACATGATGTAGGCCTATGGACTGAACAAGAAACCACCAAAAATTTTAACCAGTCATCGTTCTCACAACACTGAGGACCAGTCATTCGAAATGACTTCTCCATGCATTTTATGCATTGGTAAAAGCACTATGATGAAAAGTGTGATATGTTTTCAGGTATCTCCTATACTAATAGAGCCACATGCTCACCGGTTTGCCACATGATGTAGGCCTATGGACTGAACAAGAAACCACCAAAAATTTTAACCAGTCATCGTTCTCACAACACTGAGGACCAGTCATTCGAAATGACTTCTCCATGCATTTTATGCATTGGTAAAAGCACTATGATGAAAAGTGTGATATGTTTTCAGGTATCTCCTATACTAATAGAGCCACATGCTCACCGGTTTGCCACATGATGTAGGCCTATGGACTGAACAAGAAACCACCAAAAATTTTAACCAGTCATCGTTCTCACAACACTGAGGACCAGTCATCCGAAATGACTTCTCCATGCATTTTATGCATTGGTAAAAGCACTATGATGAAAAGTGTGATATGTTTTCAGGTATCTCCTATACTAATAGAGCCACATGCTCACCGGTTTGCCACATGATGTAGGCCTATGGACTGAACAAGAAACCACCAAAAATTTTAACCAGTCATCGTTCTCACAACACTGAGGACCAGTCATTCGAAATGACTTCTCCATGCATTTTATGCATTGGTAAAAGCACTATGATGAAAAGTGTGATATGTTTTCAGGTATCTCCTATACTAATAGAGCCACATGCTCACCGGTTTGCCACATGATGTAGGCCTATGGACTGAACAAGAAACCACCAAAAATTTTAACCAGTCATCGTTCTCACAACACTGAGGACCAGTCATTCATAATGACTTCTCCATGCATTTTATGCATTGGTAAAAGCACTATGATGAAAAGTGTGATATGTTTTCAGGTATCTCCTATACTAATAGAGCCACATGCTCACCGGTTTGCCACATGATGTAGGCCTATGGACTGAACAAGAAACCACCAAAAATTTTAACCAGTCATCGTTCTCACAACACTGAGGACCAGTCATTCGAAATGACTTCTCCATGCATTTTATGCATTGGTAAAAGCACTATGATGAAAAGTGTGATATGTTTTCAGGTATCTCCTATACTAATAGAGCCACATGCTCACCGGTTTGCCACATGATGTAGGCCTATGGACTGAACAAGAAACCACCAAAAATTTTAACCAGTCATCGTTCTCACAACACTGAGGACCAGTCATTCGAAATGACTTCTCCATGCATTTTATGCATTGGTAAAAGCACTATGATGAAAAGTGTGATATGTTTTCAGGTATCTCCTATACTAATAGAGCCACATGCTCACCGGTTTGCCACATGATGTAGGCCTATGGACTGAACAAGAAACCACCAAAAATTTTAACCAGTCATCGTTCTCACAACACTGAGGACCAGTCATTCGAAATGACTTCTCCATGCATTTTATGCATTGGTAAAAGCACTATGATGAAAAGTGTGATATGTTTTCAGGTATCTCCTATACTAATAGAGCCACATGCTCACCGGTTTGCCACATGATGTAGGCCTATGGACTGAACAAGAAACCACCAAAAATTTTAACCAGTCATCGTTCTCACAACACTGAGGACCAGTCATTCGAAATGACTTCTCCATGCATTTTATGCATTGGTAAAAGCACTATGATGAAAAGTGTGATATGTTTTCAGGTATCTCCTATACTAATAGAGCCACATGCTCACCGGTTTGCCACATGATGTAGGCCTATGGACTGAACAAGAAACCACCAAAAATTTTAACCAGTCATCGTTCTCACAACACTGAGGACCAGTCATTCGAAATGACTTCTCCATGCATTTTATGCATTGGTAAAAGCACTATGATGAAAAGTGTGATATGTTTTCAGGTATCTCCTATACTAATAGAGCCACATGCTCACCGGTTTGCCACATGATGTAGGCCTATGGACTGAACAAGAAACCACCAAAAATTTTAACCAGTCATCGTTCTCACAACACTGAGGACCAGTCATTCGAAATGACTTCTCCATGCATTTTATGCATTGGTAAAAGCACTATGATGAAAAGTGTGATATGTTTTCAGGTATCTCCTATACTAATAGAGCCACATGCTCACCGGTTTGCCACATGATGTAGGCCTATGGACTGAACAAGAAACCACCAAAAATTTTAACCAGTCATCGTTCTCACAACACTGAGGACCAGTCATTCGAAATGACTTCTCCATGCATTTTATGCATTGGTAAAAGCACTATGATGAAAAGTGTGATATGTTTTCAGGTATCTCCTATACTAATAGAGCCACATGCTCACCGGTTTGCCACATGATGTAGGCCTATGGACTGAACAAGAAACCACCAAAAATTTTAACCAGTCATCGTTCTCACAACACTGAGGACCAGTCATTCGAAATGACTTCTCCATGCATTTTATGCATTGGTAAAAGCACTATGATGAAAAGTGTGATATGTTTTCAGGTATCTCCTATACTAATAGAGCCACATGCTCACCGGTTTGCCACATGATGTAGGCCTATGGACTGAACAAGAAACCACCAAAAATTTTAACCAGTCATCGTTCTCACAACACTGAGGACCAGTCATTCGAAATGACTTCTCCATGCATTTTATGCATTGGTAAAAGCACTATGATGAAAAGTGTGATATGTTTTCAGGTATCTCCTATACTAATAGAGCCACATGCTCACCGGTTTGCCACATGATGTAGGCCTATGGACTGAACAAGAAACCACCAAAAATTTTAACCAGTCATCGTTCTCACAACACTGAGGACCAGTCATTCGAAATGACTTCTCCATGCATTTTATGCATTGGTAAAAGCACTATGATGAAAAGTGTGATATGTTTTCAGGTATCTCCTATACTAATAGAGCCACATGCTCACCGGTTTGCCACATGATGTAGGCCTATGGACTGAACAAGAAACCACCAAAAATTTTAACCAGTCATCGTTCTCACAACACTGAGGACCAGTCATTCGAAATGACTTCTCCATGCATTTTATGCATTGGTAAAAGCACTATGATGAAAAGTGTGATATGTTTTCAGGTATCTCCTATACTAATAGAGCCACATGCTCACCGGTTTGCCACATGATGTAGGCCTATGGACTGAACAAGAAACCACCAAAAATTTTAACCAGTCATCGTTCTCACAACACTGAGGACCAGTCATTCGAAATGACTTCTCCATGCATTTTATGCATTGGTAAAAGCACTATGATGAAAAGTGTGATATGTTTTCAGGTATCTCCTATACTAATAGAGCCACATGCTCACCGGTTTGCCACATGATGTAGGCCTATGGACTGAACAAGAAACCACCAAAAATTTTAACCAGTCATCGTTCTCACAACACTGAGGACCAGTCATTCGAAATGACTTCTCCATGCATTTTATGCATTGGTAAAAGCACTATGATGAAAAGTGTGATATGTTTTCAGGTATCTCCTATACTAATAGAGCCACATGCTCACCGGTTTGCCACATGATGTAGGCCTATGGACTGAACAAGAAACCACCAAAAATTTTAACCAGTCATCGTTCTCACAACACTGAGGACCAGTCATTCGAAATGACTTCTCCATGCATTTTATGCATTGGTAAAAGCACTATGATGAAAAGTGTGATATGTTTTCAGGTATCTCCTATACTAATAGAGCCACATGCTCACCGGTTTGCCACATGATGTAGGCCTATGGACTGAACAAGAAACCACCAAAAATTTTAACCAGTCATCGTTCTCACAACACTGAGGACCAGTCATTCGAAATGACTTCTCCATGCATTTTATGCATTGGTAAAAGCACTATGATGAAAAGTGTGATATGTTTTCAGGTATCTCCTATACTAATAGAGCCACATGCTCACCGGTTTGCCACATGATGTAGGCCTATGGACTGAACAAGAAACCACCAAAAATTTTAACCAGTCATCGTTCTCACAACACTGAGGACCAGTCATTCGAAATGACTTCTCCATGCATTTTATGCATTGGTAAAAGCACTATGATGAAAAGTGTGATATGTTTTCAGGTATCTCCTATACTAATAGAGCCACATGCTCACCGGTTTGCCACATGATGTAGGCCTATGGACTGAACAAGAAACCACCAAAAATTTTAACCAGTCATCGTTCTCACAACACTGAGGACCAGTCATTCGAAATGACTTCTCCATGCATTTTATGCATTGGTAAAAGCACTATGATGAAAAGTGTGATATGTTTTCAGGTATCTCCTATACTAATAGAGCCACATGCTCACCGGTTTGCCACATGATGTAGGCCTATGGACTGAACAAGAAACCACCAAAAATTTTAACCAGTCATCGTTCTCACAACACTGAGGACCAGTCATTCGAAATGACTTCTCCATGCATTTTATGCATTGGTAAAAGCACTATGATGAAAAGTGTGATATGTTTTCAGGTATCTCCTATACTAATAGAGCCACATGCTCACCGGTTTGCCACATGATGTAGGCCTATGGACTGAACAAGAAACCACCAAAAATTTTAACCAGTCATCGTTCTCACAACACTGAGGACCAGTCATTCGAAATGACTTCTCCATGCATTTTATGCATTGGTAAAAGCACTATGATGAAAAGTGTGATATGTTTTCAGGTATCTCCTATACTAATAGAGCCACATGCTCACCGGTTTGCCACATGATGTAGGCCTATGGACTGAACAAGAAACCACCAAAAATTTTAACCAGTCATCGTTCTCACAACACTGAGGACCAGTCATTCGAAATGACTTCTCCATGCATTTTATGCATTGGTAAAAGCACTATGATGAAAAGTGTGATATGTTTTCAGGTATCTCCTATACTAATAGAGCCACATGCTCACCGGTTTGCCACATGATGTAGGCCTATGGACTGAACAAGAAACCACCAAAAATTTTAACCAGTCATCGTTCTCACAACACTGAGGACCAGTCATTCGAAATGACTTCTCCATGCATTTTATGCATTGGTAAAAGCACTATGATGAAAAGTGTGATATGTTTTCAGGTATCTCCTATACTAATAGAGCCACATGCTCACCGGTTTGCCACATGATGTAGGCCTATGGACTGAACAAGAAACCACCAAAAATTTTAACCAGTCATCGTTCTCACAACACTGAGGACCAGTCATTCGAAATGACTTCTCCATGCATTTTATGCATTGGTAAAAGCACTATGATGAAAAGTGTGATATGTTTTCAGGTATCTCCTATACTAATAGAGCCACATGCTCACCGGTTTGCCACATGATGTAGGCCTATGGACTGAACAAGAAACCACCAAAAATTTTAACCAGTCATCGTTCTCACAACACTGAGGACCAGTCATTCGAAATGACTTCTCCATGCATTTTATGCATTGGTAAAAGCACTATGATGAAAAGTGTGATATGTTTTCAGGTATCTCCTATACTAATAGAGCCACATGCTCACCGGTTTGCCACATGATGTAGGCCTATGGACTGAACAAGAAACCACCAAAAATTTTAACCAGTCATCGTTCTCACAACACTGAGGACCAGTCATTCGAAATGACTTCTCCATGCATTTTATGCATTGGTAAAAGCACTATGATGAAAAGTGTGATATGTTTTCAGGTATCTCCTATACTAATAGAGCCACATGCTCACCGGTTTGCCACATGATGTAGGCCTATGGACTGAACAAGAAACCACCAAAAATTTTAACCAGTCATCGTTCTCACAACACTGAGGACCAGTCATTCGAAATGACTTCTCCATGCATTTTATGCATTGGTAAAAGCACTATGATGAAAAGTGTGATATGTTTTCAGGTATCTCCTATACTAATAGAGCCACATGCTCACCGGTTTGCCACATGATGTAGGCCTATGGACTGAACAAGAAACCACCAAAAATTTTAACCAGTCATCGTTCTCACAACACTGAGGACCAGTCATTCGAAATGACTTCTCCATGCATTTTATGCATTGGTAAAAGCACTATGATGAAAAGTGTGATATGTTTTCAGGTATCTCCTATACTAATAGAGCCACATGCTCACCGGTTTGCCACATGATGTAGGCCTATGGACTGAACAAGAAACCACCAAAAATTTTAACCAGTCATCGTTCTCACAACACTGAGGACCAGTCATTCGAAATGACTTCTCCATGCATTTTATGCATTGGTAAAAGCACTATGATGAAAAGTGTGATATGTTTTCAGGTATCTCCTATACTAATAGAGCCACATGCTCACCGGTTTGCCACATGATGTAGGCCTATGGACTGAACAAGAAACCACCAAAAATTTTAACCAGTCATCGTTCTCACAACACTGAGGACCAGTCATTCGAAATGACTTCTCCATGCATTTTATGCATTGGTAAAAGCACTATGATGAAAAGTGTGATATGTTTTCAGGTATCTCCTATACTAATAGAGCCACATGCTCACCGGTTTGCCACATGATGTAGGCCTATGGACTGAACAAGAAACCACCAAAAATTTTAACCAGTCATCGTTCTCACAACACTGAGGACCAGTCATTCGAAATGACTTCTCCATGCATTTTATGCATTGGTAAAAGCACTATGATGAAAAGTGTGATATGTTTTCAGGTATCTCCTATACTAATAGAGCCACATGCTCACCGGTTTGCCACATGATGTAGGCCTATGGACTGAACAAGAAACCACCAAAAATTTTAACCAGTCATCGTTCTCACAACACTGAGGACCAGTCATTCGAAATGACTTCTCCATGCATTTTATGCATTGGTAAAAGCACTATGATGAAAAGTGTGATATGTTTTCAGGTATCTCCTATACTAATAGAGCCACATGCTCACCGGTTTGCCACATGATGTAGGCCTATGGACTGAACAAGAAACCACCAAAAATTTTAACCAGTCATCGTTCTCACAACACTGAGGACCAGTCATTCGAAATGACTTCTCCATGCATTTTATGCATTGGTAAAAGCACTATGATGAAAAGTGTGATATGTTTTCAGGTATCTCCTATACTAATAGAGCCACATGCTCACCGGTTTGCCACATGATGTAGGCCTATGGACTGAACAAGAAACCACCAAAAATTTTAACCAGTCATCGTTCTCACAACACTGAGGACCAGTCATTCGAAATGACTTCTCCATGCATTTTATGCATTGGTAAAAGCACTATGATGAAAAGTGTGATATGTTTTCAGGTATCTCCTATACTAATAGAGCCACATGCTCACCGGTTTGCCACATGATGTAGGCCTATGGACTGAACAAGAAACCACCAAAAATTTTAACCAGTCATCGTTCTCACAACACTGAGGACCAGTCATTCGAAATGACTTCTCCATGCATTTTATGCATTGGTAAAAGCACTATGATGAAAAGTGTGATATGTTTTCATCTCCTATACTAATAGAGCCACATGCTCACCGGTTTGCCACATGATGTAGGCCTATGGACTGAACAAGAAACCACCAAAAATTTTAACCAGTCATCGTTCTCACAACACTGAGGACCAGTCATTCGAAATGACTTCTCCATGCATTTTATGCATTGGTAAAAGCACTATGATGAAAAGTGTGATATGTTTTCAGAGGTATCTCCTATACTAATAGAGCCACATGCTCACCGGTTTGCCACATGATGTAGGCCTATGGACTGAACAAGAAACCACCAAAAATTTTAACCAGTCATCGTTCTCACAACACTGAGGACCAGTCATTCGAAATGACTTCTCCATGCATTTTATGCATTGGTAAAAGCACTATGATGAAAAGTGTGATATGTTTTCAGGTATCTCCTATACTAATAGAGCCACATGCTCACCGGTTTGCCACATGATGTAGGCCTATGGACTGAACAAGAAACCACCAAAAATTTTAACCAGTCATCGTTCTCACAACACTGAGGACCAGTCATTCGAAATGACTTCTCCATGCATTTTATGCATTGGTAAAAGCACTATGATGAAAAGTGTGATATGTTTTCAGGTATCTCCTATACTAATAGAGCCACATGCTCACCGGTTTGCCACATGATGTAGGCCTATGGACTGAACAAGAAACCACCAAAAATTTTAACCAGTCATCGTTCTCACAACACTGAGGACCAGTCATTCGAAATGACTTCTCCATGCATTTTATGCATTGGTAAAAGCACTATGATGAAAAGTGTGATATGTTTTCAGGTATCTCCTATACTAATAGAGCCACATGCTCACCGGTTTGCCACATGATGTAGGCCTATGGACTGAACAAGAAACCACCAAAAATTTTAACCAGTCATCGTTCTCACAACACTGAGGACCAGTCATTCGAAATGACTTCTCCATGCATTTTATGCATTGGTAAAAGCACTATGATGAAAAGTGTGATATGTTTTCAGGTATCTCCTATACTAATAGAGCCACATGCTCACCGGTTTGCCACATGATGTAGGCCTATGGACTGAACAAGAAACCACCAAAAATTTTAACCAGTCATCGTTCTCACAACACTGAGGACCAGTCATTCGAAATGACTTCTCCATGCATTTTATGCATTGGTAAAAGCACTATGATGAAAAGTGTGATATGTTTTCAGGTATCTCCTATACTAATAGAGCCACATGCTCACCGGTTTGCCACATGATGTAGGCCTATGGACTGAACAAGAAACCACCAAAAATTTTAACCAGTCATCGTTCTCACAACACTGAGGACCAGTCATTCGAAATGACTTCTCCATGCATTTTATGCATTGGTAAAAGCACTATGATGAAAAGTGTGATATGTTTTCAGGTATCTCCTATACTAATAGAGCCACATGCTCACCGGTTTGCCACATGATGTAGGCCTATGGACTGAACAAGAAACCACCAAAAATTTTAACCAGTCATCGTTCTCACAACACTGAGGACCAGTCATTCGAAATGACTTCTCCATGCATTTTATGCATTGGTAAAAGCACTATGATGAAAAGTGTGATATGTTTTCAGGTATCTCCTATACTAATAGAGCCACATGCTCACCGGTTTGCCACATGATGTAGGCCTATGGACTGAACAAGAAACCACCAAAAATTTTAACCAGTCATCGTTCTCACAACACTGAGGACCAGTCATTCGAAATGACTTCTCCATGCATTTTATGCATTGGTAAAAGCACTATGATGAAAAGTGTGATATGTTTTCAGGTATCTCCTATACTAATAGAGCCACATGCTCACCGGTTTGCCACATGATGTAGGCCTATGGACTGAACAAGAAACCACCAAAAATTTTAACCAGTCATCGTTCTCACAACACTGAGGACCAGTCATTCGAAATGACTTCTCCATGCATTTTATGCATTGGTAAAAGCACTATGATGAAAAGTGTGATATGTTTTCAGGTATCTCCTATACTAATAGAGCCACATGCTCACCGGTTTGCCACATGATGTAGGCCTATGGACTGAACAAGAAACCACCAAAAATTTTAACCAGTCATCGTTCTCACAACACTGAGGACCAGTCATTCGAAATGACTTCTCCATGCATTTTATGCATTGGTAAAAGCACTATGATGAAAAGTGTGATATGTTTTCAGGTATCTCCTATACTAATAGAGCCACATGCTCACCGGTTTGCCACATGATGTAGGCCTATGGACTGAACAAGAAACCACCAAAAATTTTAACCAGTCATCGTTCTCACAACACTGAGGACCAGTCATTCGAAATGACTTCTCCATGCATTTTATGCATTGGTAAAAGCACTATGATGAAAAGTGTGATATGTTTTCAGGTATCTCCTATACTAATAGAGCCACATGCTCACCGGTTTGCCACATGATGTAGGCCTATGGACTGAACAAGAAACCACCAAAAATTTTAACCAGTCATCGTTCTCACAACACTGAGGACCAGTCATTCGAAATGACTTCTCCATGCATTTTATGCATTGGTAAAAGCACTATGATGAAAAGTGTGATATGTTTTCAGGTATCTCCTATACTAATAGAGCCACATGCTCACCGGTTTGCCACATGATGTAGGCCTATGGACTGAACAAGAAACCACCAAAAATTTTAACCAGTCATCGTTCTCACAACACTGAGGACCAGTCATTCGAAATGACTTCTCCATGCATTTTATGCATTGGTAAAAGCACTATGATGAAAAGTGTGATATGTTTTCAGGTATCTCCTATACTAATAGAGCCACATGCTCACCGGTTTGCCACATGATGTAGGCCTATGGACTGAACAAGAAACCACCAAAAATTTTAACCAGTCATCGTTCTCACAACACTGAGGACCAGTCATTCGAAATGACTTCTCCATGCATTTTATGCATTGGTAAAAGCACTATGATGAAAAGTGTGATATGTTTTCAGGTATCTCCTATACTAATAGAGCCACATGCTCACCGGTTTGCCACATGATGTAGGCCTATGGACTGAACAAGAAACCACCAAAAATTTTAACCAGTCATCGTTCTCACAACACTGAGGACCAGTCATTCGAAATGACTTCTCCATGCATTTTATGCATTGGTAAAAGCACTATGATGAAAAGTGTGATATGTTTTCAGGTATCTCCTATACTAATAGAGCCACATGCTCACCGGTTTGCCACATGATGTAGGCCTATGGACTGAACAAGAAACCACCAAAAATTTTAACCAGTCATCGTTCTCACAACACTGAGGACCAGTCATTCGAAATGACTTCTCCATGCATTTTATGCATTGGTAAAAGCACTATGATGAAAAGTGTGATATGTTTTCAGGTATCTCCTATACTAATAGAGCCACATGCTCACCGGTTTGCCACATGATGTAGGCCTATGGACTGAACAAGAAACCACCAAAAATTTTAACCAGTCATCGTTCTCACAACACTGAGGACCAGTCATTCGAAATGACTTCTCCATGCATTTTATGCATTGGTAAAAGCACTATGATGAAAAGTGTGATATGTTTTCAGGTATCTCCTATACTAATAGAGCCACATGCTCACCGGTTTGCCACATGATGTAGGCCTATGGACTGAACAAGAAACCACCAAAAATTTTAACCAGTCATCGTTCTCACAACACTGAGGACCAGTCATTCGAAATGACTTCTCCATGCATTTTATGCATTGGTAAAAGCACTATGATGAAAAGTGTGATATGTTTTCAGGTATCTCCTATACTAATAGAGCCACATGCTCACCGGTTTGCCACATGATGTAGGCCTATGGACTGAACAAGAAACCACCAAAAATTTTAACCAGTCATCGTTCTCACAACACTGAGGACCAGTCATTCGAAATGACTTCTCCATGCATTTTATGCATTGGTAAAAGCACTATGATGAAAAGTGTGATATGTTTTCAGGTATCTCCTATACTAATAGAGCCACATGCTCACCGGTTTGCCACATGTGCCACATGATGTAGGCCTATGGACTGAACAAGAAACCACCAAAAATTTTAACCAGTCATCGTTCTCACAACACTGAGGACCAGTCATTCGAAATGACTTCTCCATGCATTTTATGCATTGGTAAAAGCACTATGATGAAAAGTGTGATATGTTTTCAGGTATCTCCTATACTAATAGAGCCACATGCTCACCGGTTTGCCACATGATGTAGGCCTATGGACTGAACAAGAAACCACCAAAAATTTTAACCAGTCATCGTTCTCACAACACTGAGGACCAGTCATTCGAAATGACTTCTCCATGCATTTTATGCATTGGTAAAAGCACTATGATGAAAAGTGTGATATGTTTTCAGGTATCTCCTATACTAATAGAGCCACATGCTCACCGGTTTGCCACATGATGTAGGCCTATGGACTGAACAAGAAACCACCAAAATTTTAACCAGTCATCAGTTCTCACAACACTGAGGACCAGTCATTCGAAATGACTTCTCCATGCATTTTATGCATTGATAAAAGCACTATGATGAAAAGTGTGATATGTTTTCAGGTATCTCCTATACTAATAGAAGCCACATGCTCACCGGTTTGCCACATGATGTAGGCCTATGGACTGAACAAGAAACCACCAAAAATTTTAACCAGTCATCGTTCTCACAACACTGAGGACCAGTCATTCGAAATGACTTCTCCATGCATTTTATGCATTGGTAAAAGCACTATGATGAAAAGTGTGATATGTTTTCAGGTATCTCCTATACTAATAGAGCCACATGCTCACCGGTTTGCCACATGATGTAGGCCTATGGACTGAACAAGAAACCACCAAAAATTTTAACCAGTCATCGTTCTCACAACACTGAGGACCAGTCATTCGAAATGACTTCTCCATGCATTTTATGCATTGGTAAAAGCACTATGATGAAAAGTGTGATATGTTTTCAGGTATCTCCTATACTAATAGAGCCACATGCTCACCGGTTTGCCACACTGATGTAGGCCTATGGACTGAACAAGAAACACCAAAAATTTTAACCAGTCATCGTTCTCACAACACTGAGGACCAGTCATTCGAAATGACTTCTCCATGCATTTTATGCATTGGTAAAAGCACTATGATGAAAAGTGTGATATGTTTTCAGGTATCTCCTATACTAATAGAGCCACATGCTCACCGGTTTGCCACATGATGTAGGCCTATGGACTGAACAAGAAACCACCAAAAATTTTAACCAGTCATCGTTCTCACAACACTGAGGACCAGTCATTCGAAATGACTTCTCCATGCATTTTATGCATTGGTAAAAGCACTATGATGAAAAGTGTGATATGTTTTCAGGTATCTCCTATACTAATAGAGCCACATGCTCACCGGTTTGCCACATGATGTAGGCCTATGTACTGAACAAGAAACCACCAAAAATTTTAACCAGTCATCGTTCTCACAACACTGAGGACCAGTCATTCGAAATGACTTCTCCATGCATTTTATGCATTGGTAAAAGCACTATGATGAAAAGTGTGATATGTTTTCAGGTATCTCCTATACTAATAGAGCCACATGCTCACCGGTTTGCCACATGATGTAGGCCTATGGACTGAACAAGAAACCACCAAAAATTTTAACCAGTCATCGTTCTCACAACACTGAGGACCAGTCATTCGAAATGACTTCTCCATGCATTTTATGCATTGGTAAAAGCACTATGATGAAAAGTGTGATATGTTTTCAGGTATCTCCTATACTAATAGAGCCACATGCTCACCGGTTTGCCACATGATGTAGGCCTATGGACTGAACAAGAAACCACCAAAAATTTTAACCAGTCATCGTTCTCACAACACTGAGGACCAGTCATTCGAAATGACTTCTCCATGCATTTTATGCATTGGTAAAAGCACTATGATGAAAAGTGTGATATGTTTTCAGGTATCTCCTATACTAATAGAGCCACATGCTCACCGGTTTGCCACATGATGTAGGCCTATGGACTGAACAAGAAACCACCAAAAATTCTAACCAGTCATCGTTCTCACAACACTGAGGACCAGTCATTCGAAATGACTTCTCCATGCATTTTATGCATTGGTAAAAGCACTATGATGAAAAGTGTGATATGTTTTCAGGTATCTCCTATACTAATAGAGCCACATGCTCACCGGTTTGCCACATGATGTAGGCCTATGGACTGAACAAGAAACCACCAAAAATTCTAACCAGTCATCGTTCTCACAACACTGAGGACCAGTCATTCGAAATGACTTCTCCATGCATTTTATGCATTGGTAAAAGCACTATGATGAAAAGTGTGATATGTTTTCAGGTATCTCCTATACTAATAGAGCCACATGCTCACCGGTTTGCCACATGATGTAGGCCTATGGACTGAACAAGAAACCACCAAAAATTTTAACCAGTCATCGTTCTCACAACACTGAGGACCAGTCATTCGAAATGACTTCTCCATGCATTTTATGCATTGGTAAAAGCACTATGATGAAAAGTGTGATATGTTTTCAGGTATCTCCTATACTAATAGAGCCACATGCTCACCGGTTTGCCACATGATGTAGGCCTATGGACTGAACAAGAAACCACCAAAAATTTTAACCAGTCATCGTTCTCACAACACTGAGGACCAGTCATTCGAAATGACTTCTCCAGTCATTTTATGCATTGGTAAAAGCACTATGATGAAAAGTGTGATATTTTTTCAGGTATCTCCTATACTAATAGAGCCACATGCTCACCGGTTTGCCACATGATGTAGGCCTATGGACTGAACAAGAAACCACCAAAAATTTTAACCAGTCATCGTTCTCACAACACTGAGGACCAGTCATTCGAAATGACTTCTCCATGCATTTTATGCATTGATAAAAGCACTATGATGAAAAGTGTGATATGTTTTCAGGTATCTCCTATACTAATAGAGCCACATGCTCACCGGTTTGCCACATGATGTAGGCCTATGGACTGAACAAGAAACCACCAAAAATTTTAACCAGTCATCGTTCTCACAACACTGAGGACCAGTCATTCGAAATGACTTCTCCATGCATTTTATGCATTGGTAAAAGCACTATGATGAAAAGTGTGATATGTTTTCAGGTATCTCCTATACTAATAGAGCCACATGCTCACCGGTTTGCCACATGATGTAGGCTATGGACTGAACAAGAAACCACCAAAAATTTTAACCAGTCATCGTTCTCACAACACTGAGGACCAGTCATTCGAAATGACTTCTCCATGCATTTTATGCATTGGTAAAAGCACTATGATGAAAAGTGTGATATGTTTTCAGGTATCTCCTATACTAATAGAGCCACATGCTCACCGGTTTGCCACATGATGTAGGCCTATGGACTGAACAAGAAACCACCAAAAATTTTAACCAGTCATCGTTCTCACAACACTGAGGACCAGTCATTCGAAATGACTTCTCCATGCATTTTATGCATTGGTAAAAGCACTATGATGAAAAGTGTGATATGTTTTCAGGTATCTCCTATACTAATAGAGCCACATGCTCACCGGTTTGCCACATGATGTAGGCCTATGGAACTGAACAAGAAACCACCAAAAATTTTAACCAGTCATCGTTCTCACAACACTGAGGACCAGTCATTCGAAATGACTTCTCCATGCATTTTATGCATTGGTAAAAGCACTATGATGAAAAGTGTGATATGTTTTCAGGTATCTCCTATACTAATAGAGCCACATGCTCACCGGTTTGCCACATGATGTAGGCCTATGGACTGAACAAGAAACCACCAAAAATTTTAACCAGTCATCGTTCTCACAACACTGAGGACCAGTCATTCGAAATGACTTCTCCATGCATTTTATGCATTGGTAAAAGCACTATGATGAAAAGTGTGATATGTTTTCAGGTATCTCCTATACTAATAGAGCCACATGCTCAACCGGTTTGCCACATGATGTAGGCCTATGGACTGAACAAGAAACCACCAAAAATTTTAACCAGTCATCGTTCTCACAACACTGAGGACCAGTCATTCGAAATGACTTCTCCATGCATTTTATGCATTGGTAAAAGCACTATGATGAAAAGGTGATATGTTTTCAGGTATCTCCTATACTAATAGAGCCACATGCTCACCGGTTTGCCACATGATGTAGGCCTATGGACTGAACAAGAAACCACCAAAAATTTTAACCAGTCATCGTTCTCACAGACAACTGTGACTTCTCCATGCATTTTATGCATTGGTAAAAGCACTATGATGAAAAGTGTGATATGTTTTCAGGTATCTCCTATACTAATAGAGCCACATGCTCACCGGTTTGCCACATGATGTAGGCCTATGGACTGAACAAGAAACCACCAAAAATTTTAACCAGTCATCGTTCTCACAACACTGAGGACCAGTCATTCGAAATGACTTCTCCATGCATTTTATGCATTGGTAAAAGCACTATGATGAAAAGTGTGATATGTTTTCAGGTATCTCCTATACTAATAGAGCCACATGCTCACCGGTTTGCCACATGATGTAGGCCTATGGACTGAACAAGAAACCACCAAAAATTTTAACCAGTCATCGTTCTCACAACACTGAGGACCAGTCATTCGAAATGACTTCTCCATGCATTTTATGCATTGGTAAAAGCACTATGATGAAAAGTGTGATATGTTTTCAGGTATCTCCTATACTAATAGAGCCACATGCTCACCGGTTTGCCACATGATGTAGGCCTATGGACTGAACAAGAAACCACCAAAAATTTTAACCAGTCATCGTTCTCACAACACTGAGGACCAGTCATTCGAAATGACTTCTCCATGCATTTTATGCATTGGTAAAAGCACTATGATGAAAAGTGTGATATGTTTTCAGGTATCTCCTATACTAATAGAGCCACATGCTCACCGGTTTGCCACATGATGTAGGCCTATGGACTGAACAAGAAACCACCAAAAATTTTAACCAGTCATCGTTCTCACAACACTGAGGACCAGTCATTCGAAATGACTTCTCCATGCATTTTATGCATTGGTAAAAGCACTATGATGAAAAGTGTGATATGTTTTCAGGTATCTCCTATACTAATAGAGCCACATGCTCACCGGTTTGCCACATGATGTAGGCCTATGGACTGAACAAGAAACCACCAAAAATTTTAACCAGTCATCGTTCTCACAACACTGAGGACCAGTCATTCGAAATGACTTCTCCATGCATTTTATGCATTGGTAAAAGCACTATGATGAAAAGTGTGATATGTTTTCAGGTATCTCCTATACTAATAGAGCCACATGCTCACCGGTTTGCCACATGATGTAGGCCTATGGACTGAACAAGAAACCACCAAAAATTTTAACCAGTCATCGTTCTCACAACACTGAGGACCAGTCATTCGAAATGACTTCTCCATGCATTTTATGCATTGGTAAAAGCACTATGATGAAAAGTGTGATATGTTTTCAGGTATCTCCTATACTAATAGAGCCACATGCTCACCGGTTTGCCACATGATGTAGGCCTATGGACTGAACAAGAAACCACCAAAAATTTTAACCAGTCATCGTTCTCACAACACTGAGGACCAGTCATTCGAAATGACTTCTCCATGCATTTTATGCATTGGTAAAAGCACTATGATGAAAAGTGTGATATGTTTTCAGGTATCTCCTATACTAATAGAGCCACATGCTCACCGGTTTGCCACATGATGTAGGCCTATGGACTGAACAAGAAACCACCAAAAATTTTAACCAGTCATCGTTCTCACAACACTGAGGACCAGTCATTCGAAATGACTTCTCCATGCATTTTATGCATTGGTAAAAGCACTATGATGAAAAGTGTGATATGTTTTCAGGTATCTCCTATACTAATAGAGCCACATGCTCACCGGTTTGCCACATGATGTAGGCCTATGGACTGAACAAGAAACCACCAAAAATTTTAACCAGTCATCGTTCTCACAACACTGAGGACCAGTCATTCGAAATGACTTCTCCATGCATTTTATGCATTGGTAAAAGCACTATGATGAAAAGTGTGATATGTTTTCAGGTATCTCCTATACTAATAGAGCCACATGCTCACCGGTTTGCCACATGATGTAGGCCTATGGACTGAACAAGAAACCACCAAAAATTTTAACCAGTCATCGTTCTCACAACACTGAGGACCAGTCATTCGAAATGACTTCTCCATGCATTTTATGCATTGGTAAAAGCACTATGATGAAAAGTGTGATATGTTTTCAGGTATCTCCTATACTAATAGAGCCACATGCTCACCGGTTTGCCACATGATGTAGGCCTATGGACTGAACAAGAAACCACCAAAAATTTTAACCAGTCATCGTTCTCACAACACTGAGGACCAGTCATTCGAAATGACTTCTCCATGCATTTTATGCATTGGTAAAAGCACTATGATGAAAAGTGTGATATGTTTTCAGGTATCTCCTATACTAATAGAGCCACATGCTCACCGGTTTGCCACATGATGTAGGCCTATGGACTGAACAAGAAACCACCAAAAATTTTAACCAGTCATCGTTCTCACAACACTGAGGACCAGTCATTCGAAATGACTTCTCCATGCATTTTATGCATTGGTAAAAGCACTATGATGAAAAGTGTGATATGTTTTCAGGTATCTCCTATACTAATAGAGCCACATGCTCACCGGTTTGCCACATGATGTAGGCCTATGGACTGAACAAGAAACCACCAAAAATTTTAACCAGTCATCGTTCTCACAACACTGAGGACCAGTCATTCGAAATGACTTCTCCATGCATTTTATGCATTGGTAAAAGCACTATGATGAAAAGTGTGATATGTTTTCAGGTATCTCCTATACTAATAGAGCCACATGCTCACCGGTTTGCCACATGATGTAGGCCTATGGACTGAACAAGAAACCACCAAAAATTTTAACCAGTCATCGTTCTCACAACACTGAGGACCAGTCATTCGAAATGACTTCTCCATGCATTTTATGCATTGGTAAAAGCACTATGATGAAAAGTGTGATATGTTTTCAGGTATCTCCTATACTAATAGAGCCACATGCTCACCGGTTTGCCACATGATGTAGGCCTATGGACTGAACAAGAAACCACCAAAAATTTTAACCAGTCATCGTTCTCACAACACTGAGGACCAGTCATTCGAAATGACTTCTCCATGCATTTTATGCATTGGTAAAAGCACTATGATGAAAAGTGTGATATGTTTTCAGGTATCTCCTATACTAATAGAGCCACATGCTCACCGGTTTGCCACATGATGTAGGCCTATGGACTGAACAAGAAACCACCAAAAATTTTAACCAGTCATCGTTCTCACAACACTGAGGACCAGTCATTCGAAATGACTTCTCCATGCATTTTATGCATTGGTAAAAGCACTATGATGAAAAGTGTGATATGTTTTCAGGTATCTCCTATACTAATAGAGCCACATGCTCACCGGTTTGCCACATGATGTAGGCCTATGGACTGAACAAGAAACCACCAAAAATTTTAACCAGTCATCGTTCTCACAACACTGAGGACCAGTCATTCGAAATGACTTCTCCATGCATTTTATGCATTGGTAAAAGCACTATGATGAAAAGTGTGATATGTTTTCAGGTATCTCCTATACTAATAGAGCCACATGCTCACCGGTTTGCCACATGATGTAGGCCTATGGACTGAACAAGAAACCACCAAAAATTTTAACCAGTCATCGTTCTCACAACACTGAGGACCAGTCATTCGAAATGACTTCTCCATGCATTTTATGCATTGGTAAAAGCACTATGATGAAAAGTGTGATATGTTTTCAGGTATCTCCTATACTAATAGAGCCACATGCTCACCGGTTTGCCACATGATGTAGGCCTATGGACTGAACAAGAAACCACCAAAAATTTTAACCAGTCATCGTTCTCACAACACTGAGGACCAGTCATTCGAAATGACTTCTCCATGCATTTTATGCATTGGTAAAAGCACTATGATGAAAAGTGTGATATGTTTTCAGGTATCTCCTATACTAATAGAGCCACATGCTCACCGGTTTGCCACATGATGTAGGCCTATGGACTGAACAAGAAACCACCAAAAATTTTAACCAGTCATCGTTCTCACAACACTGAGGACCAGTCATTCGAAATGACTTCTCCATGCATTTTATGCATTGGTAAAAGCACTATGATGAAAAGTGTGATATGTTTTCAGGTATCTCCTATACTAATAGAGCCACATGCTCACCGGTTTGCCACATGATGTAGGCCTATGGACTGAACAAGAAACCACCAAAAATTTTAACCAGTCATCGTTCTCACAACACTGAGGACCAGTCATTCGAAATGACTTCTCCATGCATTTTATGCATTGGTAAAAGCACTATGATGAAAAGTGTGATATGTTTTCAGGTATCTCCTATACTAATAGAGCCACATGCTCACCGGTTTGCCACATGATGTAGGCCTATGGACTGAACAAGAAACCACCAAAAATTTTAACCAGTCATCGTTCTCACAACACTGAGGACCAGTCATTCGAAATGACTTCTCCATGCATTTTATGCATTGGTAAAAGCACTATGATGAAAAGTGTGATATGTTTTCAGGTATCTCCTATACTAATAGAGCCACATGCTCACCGGTTTGCCACATGATGTAGGCCTATGGACTGAACAAGAAACCACCAAAAATTTTAACCAGTCATCGTTCTCACAACACTGAGGACCAGTCATTCGAAATGACTTCTCCATGCATTTTATGCATTGGTAAAAGCACTATGATGAAAAGTGTGATATGTTTTCAGGTATCTCCTATACTAATAGAGCCACATGCTCACCGGTTTGCCACATGATGTAGGCCTATGGACTGAACAAGAAACCACCAAAAATTTTAACCAGTCATCGTTCTCACAACACTGAGGACCAGTCATTCGAAATGACTTCTCCATGCATTTTATGCATTGGTAAAAGCACTATGATGAAAAGTGTGATATGTTTTCAGGTATCTCCTATACTAATAGAGCCACATGCTCACCGGTTTGCCACATGATGTAGGCCTATGGACTGAACAAGAAACCACCAAAAATTTTAACCAGTCATCGTTCTCACAACACTGAGGACCAGTCATTCGAAATGACTTCTCCATGCATTTTATGCATTGGTAAAAGCACTATGATGAAAAGTGTGATATGTTTTCAGGTATCTCCTATACTAATAGAGCCACATGCTCACCGGTTTGCCACATGATGTAGGCCTATGGACTGAACAAGAAACCACCAAAAATTTTAACCAGTCATCGTTCTCACAACACTGAGGACCAGTCATTCGAAATGACTTCTCCATGCATTTTATGCATTGGTAAAAGCACTATGATGAAAAGTGTGATATGTTTTCAGGTATCTCCTATACTAATAGAGCCACATGCTCACCGGTTTGCCACATGATGTAGGCCTATGGACTGAACAAGAAACCACCAAAAATTTTAACCAGTCATCGTTCTCACAACACTGAGGACCAGTCATTCGAAATGACTTCTCCATGCATTTTATGCATTGGTAAAAGCACTATGATGAAAAGTGTGATATGTTTTCAGGTATCTCCTATACTAATAGAGCCACATGCTCACCGGTTTGCCACATGATGTAGGCCTATGGACTGAACAAGAAACCACCAAAAATTTTAACCAGTCATCGTTCTCACAACACTGAGGACCAGTCATTCGAAATGACTTCTCCATGCATTTTATGCATTGGTAAAAGCACTATGATGAAAAGTGTGATATGTTTTCAGGTATCTCCTATACTAATAGAGCCACATGCTCACCGGTTTGCCACATGATGTAGGCCTATGGACTGAACAAGAAACCACCAAAAATTTTAACCAGTCATCGTTCTCACAACACTGAGGACCAGTCATTCGAAATGACTTCTCCATGCATTTTATGCATTGGTAAAAGCACTATGATGAAAAGTGTGATATGTTTTCAGGTATCTCCTATACTAATAGAGCCACATGCTCACCGGTTTGCCACATGATGTAGGCCTATGGACTGAACAAGAAACCACCAAAAATTTTAACCAGTCATCGTTCTCACAACACTGAGGACCAGTCATTCGAAATGACTTCTCCATGCATTTTATGCATTGGTAAAAGCACTATGATGAAAAGTGTGATATGTTTTCAGGTATCTCCTATACTAATAGAGCCACATGCTCACCGGTTTGCCACATGATGTAGGCCTATGGACTGAACAAGAAACCACCAAAAATTTTAACCAGTCATCGTTCTCACAACACTGAGGACCAGTCATTCGAAATGACTTCTCCATGCATTTTATGCATTGGTAAAAGCACTATGATGAAAAGTGTGATATGTTTTCAGGTATCTCCTATACTAATAGAGCCACATGCTCACCGGTTTGCCACATGATGTAGGCCTATGGACTGAACAAGAAACCACCAAAAATTTTAACCAGTCATCGTTCTCACAACACTGAGGACCAGTCATTCGAAATGACTTCTCCATGCATTTTATGCATTGGTAAAAGCACTATGATGAAAAGTGTGATATGTTTTCAGGTATCTCCTATACTAATAGAGCCACATGCTCACCGGTTTGCCACATGATGTAGGCCTATGGACTGAACAAGAAACCACCAAAAATTTTAACCAGTCATCGTTCTCACAACACTGAGGACCAGTCATTCGAAATGACTTCTCCATGCATTTTATGCATTGGTAAAAGCACTATGATGAAAAGTGTGATATGTTTTCAGGTATCTCCTATACTAATAGAGCCACATGCTCACCGGTTTGCCACATGATGTAGGCCTATGGACTGAACAAGAAACCACCAAAAATTTTAACCAGTCATCGTTCTCACAACACTGAGGACCAGTCATTCGAAATGACTTCTCCATGCATTTTATGCATTGGTAAAAGCACTATGATGAAAAGTGTGATATGTTTTCAGGTATCTCCTATACTAATAGAGCCACATGCTCACCGGTTTGCCACATGATGTAGGCCTATGGACTGAACAAGAAACCACCAAAAATTTTAACCAGTCATCGTTCTCACAACACTGAGGACCAGTCATTCGAAATGACTTCTCCATGCATTTTATGCATTGGTAAAAGCACTATGATGAAAAGTGTGATATGTTTTCAGGTATCTCCTATACTAATAGAGCCACATGCTCACCGGTTTGCCACATGATGTAGGCCTATGGACTGAACAAGAAACCACCAAAAATTTTAACCAGTCATCGTTCTCACAACACTGAGGACCAGTCATTCGAAATGACTTCTCCATGCATTTTATGCATTGGTAAAAGCACTATGATGAAAAGTGTGATATGTTTTCAGGTATCTCCTATACTAATAGAGCCACATGCTCACCGGTTTGCCACATGATGTAGGCCTATGGACTGAACAAGAAACCACCAAAAATTTTAACCAGTCATCGTTCTCACAACACTGAGGACCAGTCATTCGAAATGACTTCTCCATGCATTTTATGCATTGGTAAAAGCACTATGATGAAAAGTGTGATATGTTTTCAGGTATCTCCTATACTAATAGAGCCACATGCTCACCGGTTTGCCACATGATGTAGGCCTATGGACTGAACAAGAAACCACCAAAAATTTTAACCAGTCATCGTTCTCACAACACTGAGGACCAGTCATTCGAAATGACTTCTCCATGCATTTTATGCATTGGTAAAAGCACTATGATGAAAAGTGTGATATGTTTTCAGGTATCTCCTATACTAATAGAGCCACATGCTCACCGGTTTGCCACATGATGTAGGCCTATGGACTGAACAAGAAACCACCAAAAATTTTAACCAGTCATCGTTCTCACAACACTGAGGACCAGTCATTCGAAATGACTTCTCCATGCATTTTATGCATTGGTAAAAGCACTATGATGAAAAGTGTGATATGTTTTCAGGTATCTCCTATACTAATAGAGCCACATGCTCACCGGTTTGCCACATGATGTAGGCCTATGGACTGAACAAGAAACCACCAAAAATTTTAACCAGTCATCGTTCTCACAACACTGAGGACCAGTCATTCGAAATGACTTCTCCATGCATTTTATGCATTGGTAAAAGCACTATGATGAAAAGTGTGATATGTTTTCAGGTATCTCCTATACTAATAGAGCCACATGCTCACCGGTTTGCCACATGATGTAGGCCTATGGACTGAACAAGAAACCACCAAAAATTTTAACCAGTCATCGTTCTCACAACACTGAGGACCAGTCATTCGAAATGACTTCTCCATGCATTTTATGCATTGGTAAAAGCAATATGATGAAAAGTGTGATATGTTTTCAGGTATCTCCTATACTAATAGAGCCACATGCTCACCGGTTTGCCACATGATGTAGGCCTATGGACTGAACAAGAAACCACCAAAAATTTTAACCAGTCATCGTTCTCACAACACTGAGGACCAGTCATTCGAAATGACTTCTCCATGCATTTTATGCATTGGTAAAAGCACTATGATGAAAAGTGTGATATGTTTTCAGGTATCTCCTATACTAATAGAGCCACATGCTCACCGGTTTGCCACATGATGTAGGCCTATGGACTGAACAAGAAACCACCAAAAATTTTAACCAGTCATCGTTCTCACAACACTGAGGACCAGTCATTCGAAATGACTTCTCCATGCATTTTATGCATTGGTAAAAGCACTATGATGAAAAGTGTGATATGTTTTCAGGTATCTCCTATACTAATAGAGCCACATGCTCACCGGTTTGCCACATGATGTAGGCCTATGGACTGAACAAGAAACCACCAAAAATTTTAACCAGTCATCGTTCTCACAACACTGAGGACCAGTCATTCGAAATGACTTCTCCATGCATTTTATGCATTGGTAAAAGCACTATGATGAAAAGTGTGATATGTTTTCAGGTATCTCCTATACTAATAGAGCCACATGCTCACCGGTTTGCCACATGATGTAGGCCTATGGACTGAACAAGAAACCACCAAAAATTTTAACCAGTCATCGTTCTCACAACACTGAGGACCAGTCATTCGAAATGACTTCTCCATGCATTTTATGCATTGGTAAAAGCACTATGATGAAAAGTGTGATATGTTTTCAGGTATCTCCTATACTAATAGAGCCACATGCTCACCGGTTTGCCACATGATGTAGGCCTATGGACTGAACAAGAAACCACCAAAAATTTTAACCAGTCATCGTTCTCACAACACTGAGGACCAGTCATTCGAAATTACTTCTCCATGCATTTTATGCATTGGTAAATCAGGTATCTCCTATACTAATAGAGCCACATGCTCACCGGTTTGCCACATGATGTAGGCCTATGGACTGAACAAGAAACCACCAAAAATTTTAACCAGTCATCGTTCTCACAACACTGAGGACCAGTGATTCGAAATGACTTCTCCATGCATTTTATGCATTGGTAAAAGCACTATGATGAAAAGTGTGATATGTTTTCAGGTATCTCCTATACTAATAGAGCCACATGCTCACCGGTTTGCCACATGATGTAGGCCTATGGACTGAACAAGAAACCACCAAAAATTTTAACCAGTCATCGTTCTCACAACACTGAGGACCAGTCATTCGAAATGACTTCTCCATGCATTTTATGCATTGGTAAAAGCACTATGATGAAAAGTGTGATATGTTTTCAGGTATCTCCTATACTAATAGAGCCACATGCTCACCGGTTTGCCACATGATGTAGGCCTATGGACTGAACAAAAAACCACCAAAAATTTTAACCAGTCATCGTTCTCACAACACTGAGGACCAGTCATTCGAAATGACTTCTCCATGCATTTTATGCATTGGTAAAAGCACTATGATGAAAAGTGTGATATGTTTTCAGGTATCTCCTATACTAATAGAGCCACATGCTCACCGGTTTGCCACATGATGTAGGCCTATGGACTGAACAAGAAACCACCAAAAATTTTAACCAGTCATCGTTCTCACAACACTGAGGACCAGTCATTCGAAATGACTTCTCCATGCATTTTATGCATTGGTAAAAGCACTATGATGAAAAGTGTGATATGTTTTCAGGTATCTCCTATACTAATAGAGCCACATGCTCACCGGTTTGCCACATGATGTAGGCCTATGGACTGAACAAGAAACCACCAAAAATTTTAACCAGTCATCGTTCTCACAACACTGAGGACCAGTCATTCGAAATGACTTCTCCATGCATTTTATGCATTGGTAAAAGCACTATGATGAAAAGTGTGATATGTTTTCAGGTATCTCCTATACTAATAGAGCCACATGCTCACCGGTTTGCCACATGATGTAGGCCTATGGACTGAACAAGAAACCACCAAAAATTTTAACCAGTCATCGTTCTCACAACACTGAGGACCAGTCATTCGAAATGACTTCTCCATGCATTTTATGCATTGGTAAAAGCACTATGATGAAAAGTGTGATATGTTTTCAGGTATCTCCTATACTAATAGAGCCACATGCTCACCGGTTTGCCACATGATGTAGGCCTATGGACTGAACAAGAAACCACCAAAAATTTTAACCAGTCATCGTTCTCACAACACTGAGGACCAGTCATTCGAAATGACTTCTCCAGGCATTTTATGCATTGGTAAAAGCACTATGATGAAAAGTGTGATATGTTTTCAGGTATCTCCTATACTAATAGAGCCACATGCTCACCGGTTTGCCACATGATGTAGGCCTATGGACTGAACAAGAAACCACCAGAAATTTTAACCAGTCATCGTTCTCACAACACTGAGGACCAGTCATTCGAAATGACTTCTCCATGCATTTTATGCATTGGTAAAAGCACTATGATGAAAAGTGTGATATGTTTTCAGGTATCTCCTATACTAATAGAGCCACATGCTCACCGGTTTGCCACATGATGTAGGCCTATGGACTGAACAAGAAACCACCAAAAATTTTAACCAGTCATCGTTCTCACAACACTGAGGACCAGTCATTCGAAATGACTTCTCCATGCATTTTATGCATTGGTAAAAGCACTATGATGAAAAGTGTGATATGTTTTCAGGTATCTCCTATACTAATAGAGCCACATGCTCACCGGTTTGCCACATGATGTAGGCCTATGGACTGAACAAGAAACCACCAAAAATTTTAACCAGCCATCGTTCTCACAACACTGAGGACCAGTCATTCGAAATGACTTCTCCATGCATTTTATGCATTGGTAAAAGCACTATGATGAAAAGTGTGATATGTTTTCAGGTATCTCCTATACTAATAGAGCCACATGCTCACCGGTTTGCCACATGATGTAGGCCTATGGACTGAACAAGAAACCACCAAAAATTTTAACCAGTCATCGTTCTCACAACACTGAGGACCAGTCATTCGAAATGACTTCTCCATGCATTTTATGCATTGGTAAAAGCACTATGATGAAAAGTGTGATATGTTTTCAGGTATCTCCTATACTAATAGAGCCACATGCTCACCGGTTTGCCACATGATGTAGGCCTATGGACTGAACAAGAAACCACCAAAAATTTTAACCAGTCATCGTTCTCACAACACTGAGGACCAGTCATTCGAAATGACTTCTCCATGCATTTTATGCATTGGTAAAAGCACTATGATGAAAAGTGTGATATGTTTTCAGGTATCTCCTATACTAATAGAGCCACATGCTCACCGGTTTGCCACATGATGTAGGCCTATGGACTGAACAAGAAACCACCAAAAATTTTAACCAGTCATCGTTCTCACAACACTGAGGACCAGTCATTCGAAATGACTTCTCCATGCATTTTATGCATTGGTAAAAGCACTATGATGAAAAGTGTGATATGTTTTCAGGTATCTCCTATACTAATAGAGCCACATGCTCACCGGTTTGCCACATGATGTAGGCCTATGGACTGAACAAGAAACCACCAAAAATTTTAACCAGTCATCGTTCTCACAACACTGAGGACCAGTCATTCGAAATGACTTCTCCATGCATTTTATGCATTGGTAAAAGCACTATGATGAAAAGTGTGATATGTTTTCAGGTATCTCCTATACTAATAGAGCCACATGCTCACCGGTTTGCCACATGATGTAGGCCTATGGACTGAACAAGAAACCACCAAAAATTTTAACCAGTCATCGTTCTCACAACACTGAGGACCAGTCATTCGAAATGACTTCTCCATGCATTTTATGCATTGGTAAAAGCACTATGATGAAAAGTGTGATATGTTTTCAGGTATCTCCTATACTAATAGAGCCACATGCTCACCGGTTTGCCACATGATGTAGGCCTATGGACTGAACAAGAAACCACCAAAAATTTTAACCAGTCATCGTTCTCACAACACTGAGGACCAGTCATTCGAAATGACTTCTCCATGCATTTTATGCATTGGTAAAAGCACTATGATGAAAAGTGTGATATGTTTTCAGGTATCTCCTATACTAATAGAGCCACATGCTCACCGGTTTGCCACATGATATAGGCCTATGGACTGAACAAGAAACCACCAAAAATTTTAACCAGTCATCGTTCTCACAACACTGAGGACCAGTCATTCGAAATGACTTCTCCATGCATTTTATGCATTGGTAAAAGCACTATGATGAAAAGTGTGATATGTTTTCAGGTATCTCCTATACTAATAGAGCCACATGCTCACCGGTTTGCCACATGATGTAGGCCTATGGACTGAACAAGAAACCACCAAAAATTTTAACCAGTCATCGTTCTCACAACACTGAGGACCAGTCATTCGAAATGACTTCTCCATGCATTTTATGCATTGGTAAAAGCACTATGATGAAAAGTGTGATATGTTTTCAGGTATCTCCTATACTAATAGAGCCACATGCTCACCGGTTTGCCACATGATGTAGGCCTATGGACTGAACAAGAAACCACCAAAAATTTTAACCAGTCATCGTTCTCACAACACTGAGGACCAGTCATTCAAAATGACTTCTCCATGCATTTTATGCATTGGTAAAAGCACTATGATGAAAAGTGTGATATGTTTTCAGGTATCTCCTATACTAATAGAGCCACATGCTCACCGGTTTGCCACATGATGTAGGCCTATGGACTGAACAAGAAACCACCAAAAATTTTAACCAGTCATCGTTCTCACAACACTGAGGACCAGTCATTCGAAATGACTTCTCCATGCATTTTATGCATTGGTAAAAGCACTATGATGAAAAGTGTGATATGTTTTCAGGTTTCTCCTATACTAATAGATCCACATGCTCACCGGTTTGCCACATGATGTAGGCCTATGGACTGAACAAGAAACCACCAAAAATTTTAACCAGTCATCGTTCTCACAACACTGAGGACCAGTCATTCGAAATGACTTCTCCATGCATTTTATGCATTGGTAAAAGCACTATGATGAAAAGTGTGATATGTTTTCAGGTATCTCCTATACTAATAGAGCCACATGCTCACCGGTTTGCCACATGATGTAGGCCTATGGACTGAACAAGAAACCACCAAAAATTTTAACCAGCCATCGTTCTCACAACACTGAGGACCAGTCATTCGAAATGACTTCTCCATGCATTTTATGCATTGGTAAAAGCACTATGATGAAAAGTGTGATATGTTTTCAGGTATCTCCTATACTAATAGAGCCACATGCTCACCGGTTTGCCACATGATGTAGGCCTATGGACTGAACAAGAAACCACCAAAAATTTTAACCAGTCATCGTTCTCACAACACTGAGGACCAGTCATTCGAAATGACTTCTCCATGCATTTTATGCATTGGTAAAAGCACTATGATGAAAAGTGTGATATGTTTTCAGGTATCTCCTATACTAATAGAGCCGCATGCTCACCGGTTTGCCACATGATGTAGGCCTATGGACTGAACAAGAAACCACCAAAAATTTTAACCAGTCATCGTTCTCACAACACTGAGGACCAGTCATTCGAAATGACTTCTCCATGCATTTTATGCATTGGTAAAAGCACTATGATGAAAAGTGTGATATGTTTTCAGGTATCTCCTATACTAATAGAGCCACATGCTCACCGGTTTGCCACATGATGTAGGCCTATGGACTGAACAAGAAACCACCAAAAATTTTAACCAGTCATCGTTCTCACAACACTGAGGACCAGTCATTCGAAATGACTTCTCCATGCTTTTTATGCATTGGTAAAAGCACTATGATGAAAAGTGTGATATGTTTTCAGGTATCTCCTATACTAATAGAGCCACATGCTCACCGGTTTGCCACATGATGTAGGCCTATGGACTGAACAAGAAACCACCAAAAATTTTAACCAGTCATCGTTCTCACAACACTGAGGACCAGTCATTCGAAATGACTTCTCCATGCATTTTATGCATTGGTAAAAGCACTATGATGAAAAGTGTGATATGTTTTCAGGTATCTCCTATACTAATAGAGCCACATGCTCACCGGTTTGCCACATGATGTAGGCCTATGGACTGAACAAGAAACCACCAAAAATTTTAACCAGTCATCATTCTCACAACACTGAGGACCAGTCATTCGAAATGACTTCTCCATGCATTTTATGCATTGGTAAAAGCACTATGATGAAAAGTGTGATATGTTTTCTGGTATCTCCTATACTAATAGAGCCACATGCTCACCGGATTGCCACATGATGTAGGCCTATGGACTGAACAAGAAACCACCAAAAATTTTAACCAGTCATCGTTCTCACAACACTGAGGACCAGTCATTCGAAATGACTTCTCCATGCATTTTATGCATTGGTAAAAGCACTATGATGAAAAGTGTGATATGTTTTCAGGTATCTCCTATACTAATAGAGCCACATGCTCACCGGTTTGCCACATGATGTAGGCCTATGGACTGAACAAGAAACCACCAAAAATTTTAACCAGTCATCGTTCTCACAACACTGAGGACCAGTCATTCGAAATGACTTCTCCATGCATTTTATGCATTGGTAAAAGCACTATGATGAAAAGTGTGATATGTTTTCAGGTATCTCCTATACTAATAGAGCCACATGCTCACCGGTTTGCCACATGATGTAGGCCTATGGACTGAACAAGAAACCACCAAAAATTTTAACCAGTCATCGTTCTCACAACACTGAGGACCAGTCATTCGAAATGACTTCTCCATGCATTTTATGCATTGGCAAAAGCACTATGATGAAAAGTGTGATATGTTTTCGGGTATCTCCTATACTAATAGAGCCACATGCTCACCGGTTTGCCACATGATGTAGGCCTATGGACTGAACAAGAAACCACCAAAAATTTTAACCAGTCATCGTTCTCACAACACTGAGGACCAGTCATTCGAAATGACTTCTCCATGCATTTTATGCATTGGTAAAAGCACTATGATGAAAAGTGTGATATGTTTTCAGGTATCTCCTATACTAATAGAGCCACATGCTCACCGGTTTGCCACATGATGTAGGCCTATGGACTGAACAAGAAACCACCAAAAATTTTAACCAGTCATCGTTCTCACAACACTGAGGACCAGTCATTCGAAATGACTTCTCCATGCATTTTATGCATTGGTAAAAGCACTATGATGAAAAGTGTGATATGTTTTCTGGTATCTCCTATACTAATAGAGCCACATGCTCACCGGTTTGCCACATGATGTAGGCCTATGGACTGAACAAGAAACCACCAAAAATTTTAACCAGTCATCGTTCTCACAACACTGAGGACCAGTCATTCGAAATGACTTCTCCATGCATTTTATGCATTGGTAAAAGCACTATGATGAAAAGTGTGATATGTTTTCAGGTATCTCCTATACTAATAGAGCCACATGCTCACCGGTTTGCCACATGATGTAGGCCTATGGACTGAACAAGAAACCACCAAAAATTTTAACCAGTCATCGTTCTCACAACACTGAGGACCAGTCATTCGAAATGACTTCTCCATGCATTTTATGCATTGGTAAAAGCACTATGATGAAAAGTGTGATATGTTTTCAGGTATCTCCTATACTAATAGAGCCACATGCTCACCGGTTTGCCACATGATGTAGGCCTATGGACTGAACAAGAAACCACCAAAAATTTTAACCAGTCATCGTTCTCACAACACTGAGGACCAGTCATTCGAAATGACTTCTCCATGCATTTTATGCATTGGTAAAAGCACTATGATGAAAAGTGTGATATGTTTTCAGGTATCTCCTATACTAATAGAGCCACATGCTCACCGGTTTGCCACATGATGTAGGCCTATGGACTGAACAAGAAACCACCAAAAATTTTAACCAGTCATCGTTCTCACAACACTGAGGACCAGTCATTCGAAATGACTTCTCCATGCATTTTATGCATTGGTAAAAGCACTATGATGAAAAGTGTGATATGTTTTCAGGTATCTCCTATACTAATAGAGCCACATGCTCACCGGTTTGCCACATGATGTAGGCCTATGGACTGAACAAGAAACCACCAAAAATTTTAACCAGTCATCGTTCTCACAACACTGAGGACCAGTCATTCGAAATGACTTCTCCATGCATTTTATGCATTGGTAAAAGCACTATGATGAAAAGTGTGATATGTTTTCAGGTATCTCCTATACTAATAGAGCCACATGCTCACCGGTTTGCCACATGATGTAGGCCTATGGACTGAACAAAAAACCACCAAAAATTTTAACCAGTCATCGTTCTCACAACACTGAGGACCAGTCATTCGAAATGACTTCTCCATGCATTTTATGCATTGGTAAAAGCACTATGATGAAAAGTGTGATATGTTTTCAGGTATCTCCTATACTAATAGAGCCACATGCTCACCGGTTTGCCACATGATGTAGGCCTATGGACTGAACAAGAAACCACCAAAAATTTTAACCAGTCATCGTTCTCACAACACTGAGGACCAGTCATTCGAAATGACTTCTCCATGCATTTTATGCATTGGTAAAAGCACTATGATGAAAAGTGTGATATGTTTTCAGGTATCTCCTATACTAATAGAGCCACATGCTCACCGGTTTGCCACATGATGTAGGCCTATGGACTGAACAAGAAACCACCAAAAATTTTAACCAGTCATCGTTCTCACAACACTGAGGACCAGTCATTCGAAATGACTTCTCCATGCATTTTATGCATTGGTAAAAGCACTATGATGAAAAGTGTGATATGTTTTCAGGTATCTCCTATACTAATAGAGCCACATGCTCATCGGTTTGCCACATGATGTAGGCCTATGGACTGAACAAGAAACCACCAAAAATTTTAACCAGTCATCGTTCTCACAACACTGAGGACCAGTCATTCGAAATGACTTCTCCATGCATTTTATGCATTGGTAAAAGCACTATGATGAAAAGTGTGATATGTTTTCAGGTATCTCCTATACTAATAGAGCCACATGCTCACCGGTTTGCCACATGATGTAGGCCTATGGACTGAACAAGAAACCACCAAAAATTTTAACCAGTCATCGTTCTCACAACACTGAGGACCAGTCATTCGAAATGACTTCTCCATGCATTTTATGCATTGGTAAAAGCACTATGATGAAAAGTGTGATATGTTTTCAGGTATCTCCTATACTAATAGAGCCACATGCTCACCGGTTTGCCACATGATGTAGGCCTATGGACTGAACAAGAAACCACCAAAAATTTTAACCAGTCATCGTTCTCACAACACTGAGGACCAGTCATTCGAAATGACTTCTCCATGCATTTTATGCATTGGTAAAAGCACTATGATGAAAAGTGTGATATGTTTTCAGGTATCTCCTATACTAATAGAGCCACATGCTCACCGGTTTGCCACATGATGTAGGCCTATGGACTGAACAAGAAACCACCAAAAATTTTAACCAGTCATCGTTCTCACAACACTGAGGACCAGTCATTCGAAATGACTTCTCCATGCATTTTATGCATTGGTAAAAGCACTATGATGAAAAGTGTGATATGTTTTCAGGTATCTCCTATACTAATAGAGCCACATGCTCACCGGTTTGCCACATGATGTAGGCCTATGGACTGAACAAGAAACCACCAAAAATTTTAACCAGTCATCGTTCTCACAACACTGAGGACCAGTCATTTGAAATGACTTCTCCATGCATTTTATGCATTGGTAAAAGCACTATGATGAAAAGTGTGATATGTTTTCAGGTATCTCCTATACTAATAGAGCCACATGCTCACCGGTTTGCCACATGATGTAGGCCTATGGACTGAACAAGAAACCACCAAAAATTTTAACCAGCCATCGTTCTCACAACACTGAGGACCAGTCATTCGAAATGACTTCTCCATGCATTTTATGCATTGGTAAAAGCACTATGATGAAAAGTGTGATATGTTTTCAGGTATCTCCTATACTAATAGAGCCACATGCTCACCGGTTTGCCACATGATGTAGGCCTATGGACTGAACAAGAAACCACCAAAAATTTTAACCAGTCATCGTTCTCACAACACTGAGGACCAGTCATTTGAAATGACTTCTCCATGCATTTTATGCATTGGTAAAAGCACTATGATGAAAAGTGTGATATGTTTTCAGGTATCTCCTATACTAATAGAGCCACATGCTCACCGGTTTGCCACATGATGTAGGCCTATGGACTGAACAAGAAACCACCAATAATTTTAACCAGTCATCGTTCTCACAACACTGAGGACCAGTCATTCGAAATGACTTCTCCATGCATTTTATGCATTGGTAAAAGCACTATGATGAAAAGTGTGATATGTTTTCAGGTATCTCCTATACTAATAGAGCCACATGCTCACCGGTTTGCCACATGATGTAGGCCTATGGACTGAACAAGAAACCACCAAAAATTTTAACCAGTCATCGTTCTCACAACACTGAGGACCAGTCATTCGAAATGACTTCTCCATGCATTTTATGCATTGGTAAAAGCACTATGATGAAAAGTGTGATATGTTTTCAGGTATCTCCTATACTAATAGAGCCACATGCTCACCGGTTTGCCACATGATGTAGGCCTATGGACTGAACAAGAAACCACCAAAAATTTTAACCAGTCATCGTTCTCACAACACTGAGGACCAGTCATTCGAAATGACTTCTCCATGCATTTTATGCATTGGTAAAAGCACTATGATGAAAAGTGTGATATGTTTTCAGGTATCTCCTATACTAATAGAGCCACATGCTCACCGGTTTGCCACATGATGTAGGCCTATGGACTTGAACAAGAAACCACCAAAAATTTTAACCAGTCATCGTTCTCACAACACTGAGGACCAGTCATTCGAAATGACTTCTCCATGCATTTTATGCATTGGTAAAAGCACTATGATGAAAAGTGTGATATGTTTTCAGGTATCTCCTATACTAATAGAGCCACATGCTCACCGGTTTGCCACATGATGTAGGCCTATGGACTGAACAAGAAACCACCAAAAATTTTAACCAGTCATCGTTCTCACAACACTGAGGACCAGTCATTCGAAATGACTTCTCCATGCATTTTATGCATTGGTAAAAGCACTATGATGAAAAGTGTGATATGTTTTCAGGTATCTCCTATACTAATAGAGCCACATGCTCACCGGTTTGCCACATGATGTAGGCCTATGGACTGAACAAGAAACCACCAAAAATTTTAACCAGTCATCGTTCTCACAACACTGAGGACCAGTCATTCGAAATGACTTCTCCATGCATTTTATGCATTGGTAAAAGCACTATGATGAAAAGTGTGATATGTTTTCAGGTATCTATGCTTTTACCAATGCATAAAATGCATGGAGAAGTCATTTCGAATGACTGGTCCTCAGTGTTGTGAGAACGATGACTGGTTAAAATTTTTGGTGGTTTCTTGTTCAGTCCATAGGCCTACATCGTGTGGCAAACCGGTGAGCATGTGGCTCTATTAGTATAGGAGATACCTGAAAACATATCACACTTTTCATCATAGTGCTTTTACCAATGCATAAAATGCATGGAGAAGTCATTTCGAATGACTGGTCCTCAGTGTTGTGAGAACGATGACTGGTTAAAATTTTTGGTGGTTTCTTGTTCAGTCCATAGGCCTACATCATGTGGCAAACCGGTGAGCATGTGGCTCTATTAGTATAGGAGATACCTGAAAACATATCACACTTTTCATCATAGTGCTTTTACCAATGCATAAAATGCATGGAGAAGTGATTTCGAATGACTGGTCCTCAGTGTTGTGAGAACGATGACTGGTTAAAATTTTTGGTGGTTTCTTGTTCAGTCCATAGGCCTACATCATGTGGCAAACCGGTGAGCATGTGGCTCTATTAGTATAGGAGATACCTGAAAACATATCACACTTTTCATCATAGTGCTTTTACCAATGCATAAAATGCATGGAGAAGTCATTTCGAATGACTGGTCCTCAGTGTTGTGAGAACGATGACTGGTTAAAATTTTTGGTGGTTTCTTGTTCAGTCCATAGGCCTACATCATGTGGCAAACCGGTGAGCATGTGGCTCTATTAGTATAGGAGATACCTGAAAACATATCACACTTTTCATCATAGTGCTTTTACCAATGCATAAAATGCATGGAGAAGTCATTTCGAATGACTGGTCCTCAGTGTTGTGAGAACGATGACTGGTTAAAATTTTTGGTGGTTTCTTGTTCAGTCCATAGGCCTACATCATGTGGCAAACCGGTGAGCATGTGGCTCTATTAGTATAGGAGATACCTGAAAACATATCACACTTTTCATCATAGTGCTTTTACCAATGCATAAAATGCATGGAGAAGTCATTTCGAATGACTGGTCCTCAGTGTTGTGAGAACGATGACTGGTTAAAATTTTTGGTGGTTTCTTGTTCAGTCCATAGGCCTACATCATGTGGCAAACCGGTGAGCATGTGGCTCTATTAGTATAGGAGATACCTGAAAACATATCACACTTTTCATCATAGTGCTTTTACCAATGCATAAAATGCATGGAGAAGTCATTTCGAATGACTGGTCCTCAGTGTTGTGAGAACGATGACTGGTTAAAATTTTTGGTGGTTTCTTGTTCAGTCCATAGGCCTACATCATGTGGCAAACCGGTGAGCATGTGGCTCTATTAGTATAGGAGATACCTGAAAACATATCACACTTTTCATCATAGTGCTTTTACCAATGCATAAAATGCATGGAGAAGTCATTTCGAATGACTGGTCCTCAGTGTTGTGAGAACGATGACTGGTTAAAATTTTTGGTGGTTTCTTGTTCAGTCCATAGGCCTACATCATGTGGCAAACCGGTGAGCATGTGGCTCTATTAGTATAGGAGATACCAGAAAACATATCACACTTTTCATCATAGTGCTTTTACCAATGCATAAAATGCATGGAGAAGTCATTTCGAATGACTGGTCCTCAGTGTTGTGAGAACGATGACTGGTTAAAATTTTTGGTGGTTTCTTGTTCAGTCCATAGGCCTACATCATGTGGCAAACCGGTGAGCATGTGGCTCTATTAGTATAGGAGATACCTGAAAACATATCACACTTTTCATCATAGTGCTTTTACCAATGCATAAAATGCATGGAGAAGTCATTTCGAATGACTGGTCCTCAGTGTTGTGAGAACGATGACTGGTTAAAATTTTTGGTGGTTTCTTGTTCAGTCCATAGGCCTGCATCATGTGGCAAACCGGTGAGCATGTGGCTCTATTAGTATAGGAGATACCTGAAAACATCACACTTTTCATCATAGTGCTTTTACCAATGCATAAAATGCATGGAGAAGTCATTTCGAATGACTGGTCCTCAGTGTTGTGAGAACGATGACTGGTTAAAATTTTTGGTGGTTTCTTGTTCAGTCCATAGGCCTACATCATGTGGCAAACCGGTGAGCATGTGGCTCTATTAGTATAGGAGATACCTGAAAACATCACACTTTTCATCATAGTGCTTTTACCAATGCATAAAATGCATGGAGAAGTCATTTCGAATGACTGGTCCTCAGTGTTGTGAGAACGATGACTGGTTAAAATTTTTGGTGGTTTCTTGTTCAGTCCATAGGCCTACATCATGTGGCAAACCGGTGAGCATGTGGCTCTATTAGTATAGGAGATACCTGAAAACATATCACACTTTTCATCATAGTGCTTTTACCAATGCATAAAATGCATGGAGAAGTCATTTCGAATGACTGGTCCTCAGTGTTGTGAGAACGATGACTGGTTAAAATTTTTGGTGGTTTCTTGTTCAGTCCATAGGCCTACATCATGTGGCAAACCGGTGAGCATGTGGCTCTATTAGTATAGGAGATACCAGAAAACATATCACACTTTTCATCATAGTGCTTTTACCAATGCATAAAATGCATGGAGAAGTCATTTCGAATGACTGGTCCTCAGTGTTGTGAGAACGATGACTGGTTAAAATTTTTGGTGGTTTCTTGTTCAGTCCATAGGCCTACATCGTGTGGCAAACCGGTGAGCATGTGGCTCTATTAGTATAGGAGATACCAGAAAACATATCACACTTTTCATCATAGTGCTTTTACCAATGCATAAAATGCATGGAGAAGTCATTTCGAATGACTGGTCCTCAGTGTTGTGAGAACGATGACTGGTTAAAATTTTTGGTGGTTTCTTGTTCAGTCCATAGGCCTACATCGTGTGGCAAACCGGTGAGCATGTGGCTCTATTAGTATAGGAGATACCTGAAAACATATCACACTTTTCATCATAGTGCTTTTACCAATGCATAAAATGCATGGAGAAGTCATTTCGAATGACTGGTCCTCAGTGTTGTGAGAACGATGACTGGTTAAAATTTTTGGTGGTTTCTTGTTCAGTCCATAGGCCTACATCATGTGGCAAACCGGTGAGCATGTGGCTCTATTAGTATAGGAGATACCTGAAAACATATCACACTTTTCATCATAGTGCTTTTACCAATGCATAAAATGCATGGAGAAGTGATTTCGAATGACTGGTCCTCAGTGTTGTGAGAACGATGACTGGTTAAAATTTTTGGTGGTTTCTTGTTCAGTCCATAGGCCTACATCATGTGGCAAACCGGTGAGCATGTGGCTCTATTAGTATAGGAGATACCTGAAAACATATCACACTTTTCATCATAGTGCTTTTACCAATGCATAAAATGCATGGAGAAGTCATTTCGAATGACTGGTCCTCAGTGTTGTGAGAACGATGACTGGTTAAAATTTTTGGTGGTTTCTTGTTCAGTCCATAGGCCTACATCATGTGGCAAACCGGTGAGCATGTGGCTCTATTAGTATAGGAGATACCTGAAAACATATCACACTTTTCATCATAGTGCTTTTACCAATGCATAAAATGCATGGAGAAGTCATTTCGAATGACTGGTCCTCAGTGTTGTGAGAACGATGACTGGTTAAAATTTTTGGTGGTTTCTTGTTCAGTCCATAGGCCTACATCATGTGGCAAACCGGTGAGCATGTGGCTCTATTAGTATAGGAGATACCAGAAAACATATCACACTTTTCATCATAGTGCTTTTACCAATGCATAAAATGCATGGAGAAGTCATTTCGAATGACTGGTCCTCAGTGTTGTGAGAACGATGACTGGTTAAAATTTTTGGTGGTTTCTTGTTCAGTCCATAGGCCTACATCATGTGGCAAACCGGTGAGCATGTGGCTCTATTAGTATAGGAGATACCTGAAAACATATCACACTTTTCATCATAGTGCTTTTACCAATGCATAAAATGCATGGAGAAGTCATTTCGAATGACTGGTCCTCAGTGTTGTGAGAACGATGACTGGTTAAAATTTTTGGTGGTTTTTTGTTCAGTCCATAGGCCTACATCATGTGGCAAAACGGTGAGCATGTGGCTCTATTAGTATAGGAGATACCTGAAAACATATCACACTTTTCATCATAGTGCTTTTACCAATGCATAAAATGCATGGAGAAGTCATTTCGAATGACTGGTCCTCAGTGTTGTGAGAACGATGACTGGTTAAAATTTTTGGTGGTTTCTTGTTCAGTCCATAGGCCTACATCATGTGGCAAACCGGTGAGCATGTGGCTCTATTAGTATAGGAGATACCTGAAAACATATCACACTTTTCATCATAGTGCTTTTACCATAGCATAAAATGCATGGAGAAGTCATTTCGAATGACTGGTCCTCAGTGTTGTGAGAACGATGACTGGTTAAAATTTTTGGTGGTTTCTTGTTCAGTCCATAGGCCTACATCGTGTGGCAAACCGGTGAGCATGTGGCTCTATTAGTATAGGAGATACCTGAAAACATATCACACTTTTCATCATAGTGCTTTTACCAATGCATAAAATGCATGGAGAAGTCATTTCGAATGACTGGTCCTCAGTGTTGTGAGAACGATGACTGGTTAAAATTTTTGGTGGTTTCTTGTTCAGTCCATAGGCCTACATCATGTGGCAAACCGGTGAGCATGTGGCTCTATTAGTATAGGAGATACCTGAAAACATATCACACTTTTCATCATAGTGCTTTTACCAATGCATAAAATGCATGGAGAAGTCATTTCGAATGACTGGTCCTCAGTGTTGTGAGAACGATGACTGGTTAAAATTTTTGGTGGTTTCTTGTTCAGTCCATAGGCCTACATCATGTGGTAAACCGGTGAGCATGTGGCTCTATTAGTATAGGAGATACCTGAAAACATATCACACTTTTCATCATAGTGCTTTTACCAATGCATAAAATGCATGGAGAAGTCATTTCGAATGACTGGTCCTCAGTGTTGTGAGAACGATGACTGGTTAAAATTTTTGGTGGTTTCTTGTTCAGTCCATAGGCCTACATCATGTGGCAAACCGGTGAGCATGTGGCTCTATTAGTATAGGAGATACCTGAAAACATATCACACTTTTCATCATAGTGCTTTTACCAATGCATAAAATGCATGGAGAAGTCATTTCGAATGACTGGTCCTCAGTGTTGTGAGAACGATGACTGGTTAAAATTTTTGGTGGTTTCTTGTTCAGTCCATAGGCCTACATCATGTGGCAAACCGGTGAGCATGTGGCTCTATTAGTATAGGAGATACCTGAAAACATATCACACTTTTCATCATAGTGCTTTTACCAATGCATAAAATGCATGGAGAAGTCATTTCGAATGACTGGTCCTCAGTGTTGTGAGAACGATGACTGGTTAAAATTTTTGGTGGTTTCTTGTTCAGTCCATAGGCCTACATCATGTGGCAAACCGGTGAGCATGTGGCTCTATTAGTATAGGAGACACCTGAAAACATATCACACTTTTCATCATATTGCTTTTACCAATGCATAAAATGCATGGAGAAGTCATTTCGAATGACTGGTCCTCAGTGTTGTGAGAACGATGACTGGTTAAATTTTTTGGTGGTTTCTTGTTCAGTCCATAGGCCTACATCATGTGGCAAACCGGTGAGCATGTGGCTCTATTAGTATAGGAGATACCTGAAAACATATCACACTTTTCATCATAGTGCTTTTACCAATGCATAAAATGCATGGAGAAGTCATTTCGAATGACTGGTCCTCAGTGTTGTGAGAACGATGACTGGTTAAAATTTTTGGTGGTTTCTTGTTCAGTCCATAGGCCTACATCATGTGGCAAACCGGTGAGCTTGTGGCTCTATTAGTATAGGAGATACCTGAAAACATATCACACTTTTCATCATAGTGCTTTTACCAATGCATAAAATGCATGGAGAAGTCATTTCGAATGACTGGTCCTCAGTGTTGTGAGAACGATGACTGGTTAAAATTTTTGGTGGTTTCTTGTTCAGTCCATACGCCTGCATCATGTGGCAAACCGGTGAGCATGTGGCTCTATTAGTATAGGAGATACCTGAAAACATATCACACTTTTCATCATAGTGCTTTTACCAATGCATAAAATGCATGGAGAAGTCATTTCGAATGACTGGTCCTCAGTGTTGTGAGAACGATGACTGGTTAAAATTTTTGGTGGTTTCTTGTTCAGTCCATAGGCCTACATCATGTGGCAAACCGGTGAGCATGTGGCTCTATTAGTATAGGAGATACCTGAAAACATATCACACTTTTCATCATAGTGCTTTTACCAATGCATAAAATGCATGGAGAAGTCATTTCGAATGACTGGTCCTCAGTGTTGTGAGAACGATGACTGGTTAAAATTTTTGGTGGTTTTTTGTTCAGTCCATAGGCCTACATCATGTGGCAAAACGGTGAGCATGTGGCTCTATTAGTATAGGAGATACCTGAAAACATATCACACTTTTCATCATAGTGCTTTTACCAATGCATAAAATGCATGGAGAAGTCATTTCGAATGACTGGTCCTCAGTGTTGTGAGAACGATGACTGGTTAAAATTTTTGGTGGTTTCTTGTTCAGTCCATAGGCCTACATCATGTGGCAAACCGGTGAGCATGTGGCTCTATTAGTATAGGAGATACCTGAAAACATATCACACTTTTCATCATAGTGCTTTTACCATAGCATAAAATGCATGGAGAAGTCATTTCGAATGACTGGTCCTCAGTGTTGTGAGAACGATGACTGGTTAAAATTTTTGGTGGTTTCTTGTTCAGTCCATAGGCCTACATCGTGTGGCAAACCGGTGAGCATGTGGCTCTATTAGTATAGGAGATACCTGAAAACATATCACACTTTTCATCATAGTGCTTTTACCAATGCATAAAATGCATGGAGAAGTCATTTCGAATGACTGGTCCTCAGTGTTGTGAGAACGATGACTGGTTAAAATTTTTGGTGGTTTCTTGTTCAGTCCATAGGCCTACATCATGTGGCAAACCGGTGAGCATGTGGCTCTATTAGTATAGGAGATACCTGAAAACATATCACACTTTTCATCATAGTGCTTTTACCAATGCATAAAATGCATGGAGAAGTCATTTCGAATGACTGGTCCTCAGTGTTGTGAGAACGATGACTGGTTAAAATTTTTGGTGGTTTCTTGTTCAGTCCATAGGCCTACATCATGTGGTAAACCGGTGAGCATGTGGCTCTATTAGTATAGGAGATACCTGAAAACATATCACACTTTTCATCATAGTGCTTTTACCAATGCATAAAATGCATGGAGAAGTCATTTCGAATGACTGGTCCTCAGTGTTGTGAGAACGATGACTGGTTAAAATTTTTGGTGGTTTCTTGTTCAGTCCATAGGCCTACATCATGTGGCAAACCGGTGAGCATGTGGCTCTATTAGTATAGGAGATACCTGAAAACATATCACACTTTTCATCATAGTGCTTTTACCAATGCATAAAATGCATGGAGAAGTCATTTCGAATGACTGGTCCTCAGTGTTGTGAGAACGATGACTGGTTATACTAATAGAGCCACAAGCTCACCGGTTTGCCACATGATGTAGGCCTATGGACTGAACAAGAAACCACCAAAAATTTTAACCAGTCATCGTTCTCACAACACTGAGGACCAGTCATTCGAAATGACTTCTCCATGCATTTTATGCATTGGTAAAAGCACTATGATGAAAAGTGTGATATGTTTTCAGGTATCTCCTATACAAATAGAGCCACATGCTCACCGGTTTGCCACATGATGTAGGCCTATGGACTGAACAAGAAACCACCAAAAAATTTAACCAGTCATCGTTCTCACAACACTGAGGACCAGTCATTCGAAATGACTTCTCCATGCATTTTATGCATTGGTAAAAGCAATATGATGAAAAGTGTGATATGTTTTCAGGTGTCTCCTATACTAATAGAGCCACATGCTCACCGGTTTGCCACATGATGTAGGCCTATGGACTGAACAAGAAACCACCAAAAATTTTAACCAGTCATCGTTCTCACAACACTGAGGACCAGTCATTCGAAATGACTTCTCCATGCATTTTATGCATTGGTAAAAGCACTATGATGAAAAGTGTGATATGTTTTCAGGTATCTCCTATACTAATAGAGCCACATGCTCACCGGTTTGCCACATGATGTAGGCCTATGGACTGAACAAGAAACCACCAAAAATTTTAACCAGTCATCGTTCTCACAACACTGAGGACCAGTCATTCGAAATGACTTCTCCATGCATTTTATGCATTGGTAAAAGCACTATGATGAAAAGTGTGATATGTTTTCAGGTATCTCCTATACTAATAGAGCCACATGCTCACCGGTTTGCCACATGATGTAGGCCTATGGACTGAACAAGAAACCACCAAAAATTTTAACCAGTCATCGTTCTCACAACACTGAGGACCAGTCATTCGAAATGACTTCTCCATGCATTTTATGCATTGGTAAAAGCACTATGATGAAAAGTGTGATATGTTTTCAGGTATCTCCTATACTAATAGAGCCACATGCTCACCGGTTTACCACATGATGTAGGCCTATGGACTGAACAAGAAACCACCAAAAATTTTAACCAGTCATCGTTCTCACAACACTGAGGACCAGTCATTCGAAATGACTTCTCCATGCATTTTATGCATTGGTAAAAGCACTATGATGAAAAGTGTGATATGTTTTCAGGTATCTCCTATACTAATAGAGCCACATGCTCACCGGTTTGCCACATGATGTAGGCCTATGGACTGAACAAGAAACCACCAAAAATTTTAACCAGTCATCGTTCTCACAACACTGAGGACCAGTCATTCGAAATGACTTCTCCATGCATTTTATGCATTGGTAAAAGCACTATGATGAAAAGTGTGATATGTTTTCAGGTATCTCCTATACTAATAGAGCCACATGCTCACCGGTTTGCCACACGATGTAGGCCTATGGACTGAACAAGAAACCACCAAAAATTTTAACCAGTCATCGTTCTCACAACACTGAGGACCAGTCATTCGAAATGACTTCTCCATGCATTTTATGCTATGGTAAAAGCACTATGATGAAAAGTGTGATATGTTTTCAGGTATCTCCTATACTAATAGAGCCACATGCTCACCGGTTTGCCACATGATGTAGGCCTATGGACTGAACAAGAAACCACCAAAAATTTTAACCAGTCATCGTTCTCACAACACTGAGGACCAGTCATTCGAAATGACTTCTCCATGCATTTTATGCATTGGTAAAAGCACTATGATGAAAAGTGTGATATGTTTTCAGGTATCTCCTATACTAATAGAGCCACATGCTCACCGTTTTGCCACATGATGTAGGCCTATGGACTGAACAAAAAACCACCAAAAATTTTAACCAGTCATCGTTCTCACAACACTGAGGACCAGTCATTCGAAATGACTTCTCCATGCATTTTATGCATTGGTAAAAGCACTATGATGAAAAGTGTGATATGTTTTCAGGTATCTCCTATACTAATAGAGCCACATGCTCACCGTTTTGCCACATGATGTAGGCCTATGGACTGAACAAAAAACCACCAAAAATTTTAACCAGTCATCGTTCTCACAACACTGAGGACCAGTCATTCGAAATGACTTCTCCATGCATTTTATGCATTGGTAAAAGCACTATGATGAAAAGTGTGATATGTTTTCAGGTATCTCCTATACTAATAGAGCCACATGCTCACCGGTTTGCCACATGATGCAGGCGTATGGACTGAACAAGAAACCACCAAAAATTTTAACCAGTCATCGTTCTCACAACACTGAGGACCAGTCATTCGAAATGACTTCTCCATGCATTTTATGCATTGGTAAAAGCACTATGATGAAAAGTGTGATATGTTTTCAGGTATCTCCTATACTAATAGAGCCACAAGCTCACCGGTTTGCCACATGATGTAGGCCTATGGACTGAACAAGAAACCACCAAAAATTTTAACCAGTCATCGTTCTCACAACACTGAGGACCAGTCATTCGAAATGACTTCTCCATGCATTTTATGCATTGGTAAAAGCACTATGATGAAAAGTGTGATATGTTTTCAGGTATCTCCTATACTAATAGAGCCACATGCTCACCGGTTTGCCACATGATGTAGGCCTATGGACTGAACAAGAAACCACCAAAAAATTTAACCAGTCATCGTTCTCACAACACTGAGGACCAGTCATTCGAAATGACTTCTCCATGCATTTTATGCATTGGTAAAAGCAATATGATGAAAAGTGTGATATGTTTTCAGGTGTCTCCTATACTAATAGAGCCACATGCTCACCGGTTTGCCACATGATGTAGGCCTATGGACTGAACAAGAAACCACCAAAAATTTTAACCAGTCATCGTTCTCACAACACTGAGGACCAGTCATTCGAAATGACTTCTCCATGCATTTTATGCATTGGTAAAAGCACTATGATGAAAAGTGTGATATGTTTTCAGGTATCTCCTATACTAATAGAGCCACATGCTCACCGGTTTGCCACATGATGTAGGCCTATGGACTGAACAAGAAACCACCAAAAATTTTAACCAGTCATCGTTCTCACAACACTGAGGACCAGTCATTCGAAATGACTTCTCCATGCATTTTATGCATTGGTAAAAGCACTATGATGAAAAGTGTGATATGTTTTCAGGTATCTCCTATACTAATAGAGCCACATGCTCACCGGTTTGCCACATGATGTAGGCCTATGGACTGAACAAGAAACCACCAAAAATTTTAACCAGTCATCGTTCTCACAACACTGAGGACCAGTCATTCGAAATGACTTCTCCATGCATTTTATGCATTGGTAAAAGCACTATGATGAAAAGTGTGATATGTTTTCAGGTATCTCCTATACTAATAGAGCCACATGCTCACCGGTTTACCACATGATGTAGGCCTATGGACTGAACAAGAAACCACCAAAAATTTTAACCAGTCATCGTTCTCACAACACTGAGGACCAGTCATTCGAAATGACTTCTCCATGCATTTTATGCATTGGTAAAAGCACTATGATGAAAAGTGTGATATGTTTTCAGGTATCTCCTATACTAATAGAGCCACATGCTCACCGGTTTGCCACATGATGTAGGCCTATGGACTGAACAAGAAACCACCAAAAATTTTAACCAGTCATCGTTCTCACAACACTGAGGACCAGTCATTCGAAATGACTTCTCCATGCATTTTATGCATTGGTAAAAGCACTATGATGAAAAGTGTGATATGTTTTCAGGTATCTCCTATACTAATAGAGCCACATGCTCACCGGTTTGCCACACGATGTAGGCCTATGGACTGAACAAGAAACCACCAAAAATTTTAACCAGTCATCGTTCTCACAACACTGAGGACCAGTCATTCGAAATGACTTCTCCATGCATTTTATGCTATGGTAAAAGCACTATGATGAAAAGTGTGATATGTTTTCAGGTATCTCCTATACTAATAGAGCCACATGCTCACCGGTTTGCCACATGATGTAGGCCTATGGACTGAACAAGAAACCACCAAAAATTTTAACCAGTCATCGTTCTCACAACACTGAGGACCAGTCATTCGAAATGACTTCTCCATGCATTTTATGCATTGGTAAAAGCACTATGATGAAAAGTGTGATATGTTTTCAGGTATCTCCTATACTAATAGAGCCACATGCTCACCGTTTTGCCACATGATGTAGGCCTATGGACTGAACAAAAAACCACCAAAAATTTTAACCAGTCATCGTTCTCACAACACTGAGGACCAGTCATTCGAAATGACTTCTCCATGCATTTTATGCATTGGTAAAAGCACTATGATGAAAAGTGTGATATGTTTTCAGGTATCTCCTATACTAATAGAGCCACATGCTCACCGTTTTGCCACATGATGTAGGCCTATGGACTGAACAAAAAACCACCAAAAATTTTAACCAGTCATCGTTCTCACAACACTGAGGACCAGTCATTCGAAATGACTTCTCCATGCATTTTATGCATTGGTAAAAGCACTATGATGAAAAGTGTGATATGTTTTCAGGTATCTCCTATACTAATAGAGCCACATGCTCACCGGTTTGCCACATGATGCAGGCGTATGGACTGAACAAGAAACCACCAAAAATTTTAACCAGTCATCGTTCTCACAACACTGAGGACCAGTCATTCGAAATGACTTCTCCATGCATTTTATGCATTGGTAAAAGCACTATGATGAAAAGTGTGATATGTTTTCAGGTATCTCCTATACTAATAGAGCCACAAGCTCACCGGTTTGCCACATGATGTAGGCCTATGGACTGAACAAGAAACCACCAAAAATTTTAACCAGTCATCGTTCTCACAACACTGAGGACCAGTCATTCGAAATGACTTCTCCATGCATTTTATGCATTGGTAAAAGCACTATGATGAAAAGTGTGATATGTTTTCTGGTATCTCCTATACTAATAGAGCCACATGCTCACCGGTTTGCCACATGATGTAGGCCTATGGACTGAACAAGAAACCACCAAAAAATTTAACCAGTCATCGTTCTCACAACACTGAGGACCAGTCATTCGAAATGACTTCTCCATGCATTTTATGCATTGGTAAAAGCAATATGATGAAAAGTGTGATATGTTTTCAGGTGTCTCCTATACTAATAGAGCCACATGCTCACCGGTTTGCCACATGATGTAGGCCTATGGACTGAACAAGAAACCACCAAAAATTTTAACCAGTCATCGTTCTCACAACACTGAGGACCAGTCATTCGAAATGACTTCTCCATGCATTTTATGCATTGGTAAAAGCACTATGATGAAAAGTGTGATATGTTTTCAGGTATCTCCTATACTAATAGAGCCACATGCTCACCGGTTTGCCACATGATGTAGGCCTATGGACTGAACAAGAAACCACCAAAAAATTTAACCAGTCATCGTTCTCACAACACTGAGGACCAGTCATTCGAAATGACTTCTCCATGCATTTTATGCATTGGTAAAAGCACTATGATGAAAAGTGTGATATGTTTTCAGGTATCTCCTATACTAATAGAGCCACATGCTCACCGGTTTGCCACATGATGTAGGCCTATGGACTGAACAAGAAACCACCAAAAATTTTAACCAGTCATCGTTCTCACAACACTGAGGACCAGTCATTCGAAATGACTTCTCCATGCATTTTATGCATTGGTAAAAGCACTATGATGAAAAGTGTGATATGTTTTCAGGTATCTCCTATACTAATAGAGCCACATGCTCACCGGTTTACCACATGATGTAGGCCTATGGACTGAACAAGAAACCACCAAAAATTTTAACCAGTCATCGTTCTCACAACACTGAGGACCAGTCATTCGAAATGACTTCTCCATGCATTTTATGCATTGGTAAAAGCACTATGATGAAAAGTGTGATATGTTTTCAGGTATCTCCTATACTAATAGAGCCACATGCTCACCGGTTTGCCACATGATGTAGGCCTATGGACTGAACAAGAAACCACCAAAAATTTTAACCAGTCATCGTTCTCACAACACTGAGGACCAGTCATTCGAAATGACTTCTCCATGCATTTTATGCATTGGTAAAAGCACTATGATGAAAAGTGTGATATGTTTTCAGGTATCTCCTATACTAATAGAGCCACATGCTCACCGGTTTGCCACACGATGTAGGCCTATGGACTGAACAAGAAACCACCAAAAATTTTAACCAGTCATCGTTCTCACAACACTGAGGACCAGTCATTCGAAATGACTTCTCCATGCATTTTATGCTATGGTAAAAGCACTATGATGAAAAGTGTGATATGTTTTCAGGTATCTCCTATACTAATAGAGCCACATGCTCACCGGTTTGCCACATGATGTAGGCCTATGGACTGAACAAGAAACCACCAAAAATTTTAACCAGTCATCGTTCTCACAACACTGAGGACCAGTCATTCGAAATGACTTCTCCATGCATTTTATGCATTGGTAAAAGCACTATGATGAAAAGTGTGATATGTTTTCAGGTATCTCCTATACTAATAGAGCCACATGCTCACCGTTTTGCCACATGATGTAGGCCTATGGACTGAACAAAAAACCACCAAAAATTTTAACCAGTCATCGTTCTCACAACACTGAGGACCAGTCATTCGAAATGACTTCTCCATGCATTTTATGCATTGGTAAAAGCACTATGATGAAAAGTGTGATATGTTTTCAGGTATCTCCTATACTAATAGAGCCACATGCTCACCGGTTTGCCACATGATGTAGGCCTATGGACTGAACAAGAAACCACCAAAAATTTTAACCAGTCATCGTTCTCACAACACTGAGGACCAGTCATTCGAAATGACTTCTCCATGCATTTTATGCATTGGTAAAAGCACTATGATGAAAAGTGTGATATGTTTTCTGGTATCTCCTATACTAATAGAGCCACATGCTCACCGGTTTGCCACATGATGTAGGCCTATGGACTGAACAAGAAACCACCAAAAATTTTAACCAGTCATCGTTCTCACAACACTGAGGACCAGTCATTCGAAATGACTTCTCCATGCATTTTATGCATTGGTAAAAGCACTATGATGAAAAGTGTGATATGTTTTCAGGTATCTCCTATACTAATAGAGCCACATGCTCACCGGTTTGCCACATGATGTAGGCCTATGGACTGAACAAGAAACCACCAAAAATTTTAACCAGTCATCGTTCTCACAACACTGAGGACCAGTCATTCGAAATGACTTCTCCATGCATTTTATGCATTGGTAAAAGCACTATGATGAAAAGTGTGATATGTTTTCAGGTATCTCCTATACTAATAGAGCCACATGCTCACCGGTTTGCCACATGATGTAGGCCTATGGACTGAACAAGAAACCACCAAAAATTTTAACCAGTCATCGTTCTCACAACACTGAGGACCAGTCATTCGAAATGACTTCTCCATGCATTTTATGCATTGGTAAAAGCACTATGATGAAAAGTGTGATATGTTTTCAGGTATCTCCTATACTAATAGAGCCACATGCTCACCGGTTTGCCACATGATGTAGGCCTATGGACTGAACAAGAAACCACCAAAAATTTTAACCAGTCATCGTTCTCACAACACTGAGGACCAGTCATTCGAAATGACTTCTCCATGCATTTTATGCATTGGTAAAAGCACTATGATGAAAAGTGTGATATGTTTTCAGGTATCTCCTATACTAATAGAGCCACATGCTCACCGGTTTGCCACACGATGTAGGCCTATGGACTGAACAAGAAACCACCAAAAATTTTAACCAGTCATCGTTCTCACAACACTGAGGACCAGTCATTCGAAATGACTTCTCCATGCATTTTATGCATTGGTAAAAGCACTATGATGAAAAGTGTGATATGTTTTCTGGTATCTCCTATACTAATAGAGCCACATGCTCACCGGTTTGCCACACGATGTAGGCCTATGGACTGAACAAGAAACCACCAAAAATTTTAACCAGTCATCGTTCTCACAACACTGAGGACCAGTCATTCGAAATGACTTCTCCATGCATTTTATGCATTGGTAAAAGCACTATGATGAAAAGTGTGATATGTTTTCTGGTATCTCCTATACTAATAGAGCCACATGCTCACCGGTTTGCCACATGATGTAGGCCTATGGACTGAACAAGAAACCACCAAAAATTTTAACCAGTCATCGTTCTCACAACACTGAGGACCAGTCATTCGAAATGACTTCTCCATGCATTTTATGCATTGGTAAAAGCACTATGATGAAAAGTGTGATATGTTTTCAGGTATCTCCTATACTAATAGAGCCACATGCTCACCGGTTTGCCACATGATGTAGGCCTATGGACTGAACAAGAAACCACCAAAAATTTTAACCAGTCATCGTTCTCACAACACTGAGGACCAGTCATTCGAAATGACTTCTCCATGCATTTTATGCATTGGTAAAAGCACTATGATGAAAAGTGTGATGTTTTCAGGTATCTCCTATACTAATAGAGCCACATGCTCACCGGTTTGCCACATGATGTAGGCCTATGGACTGAACAAGAAACCACCAAAAATTTTAACCAGTCATCGTTCTCACAACACTGAGGACCAGTCATTCGAAATGACTTCTCCATGCATTTTATGCATTGGTAAAAGCACTATGATGAAAAGTGTGATGTTTTCAGGTATCTCCTATACTAATAGAGCCACATGCTCACCGGTTTGCCACATGATGCAGGCCTATGGACTGAACAAGAAACCACCAAAAAATTTTAACCAGTCATCGTTCTCACAACACTGAGGACCAGTCATTCGAAATGACTTCTCCATGCATTTTATGCATTGGTAAAAGCACTATGATGAAAAGTGTGATATGTTTTCAGGTATCTCCTATACTAATAGAGCCACATGCTCACCGGTTTGCCACATGATGTAGGCCTATGGACTGAACAAGAAACCACCAAAAATTTTAACCAGTCATCGTTCTCACAACACTGAGGACCAGTCATTCGAAATGACTTCTCCATGCATTTTATGCATTGGTAAAAGCACTATGATGAAAAGTGTGATATGTTTTCTGGTATCTCCTATACTAATAGAGCCACATGCTCACCGGTTTGCCACATGATGTAGGCCTATGGACTGAACAAGAAACCACCAAAAATTTTAACCAGTCATCGTTCTCACAACACTGAGGACCAGTCATTCGAAATGACTTCTCCATGCATTTTATGCATTGGTAAAAGCACTATGATGAAAAGTGTGATATGTTTTCAGGTATCTCCTATACTAATAGAGCCACATGCTCACCGGTTTGCCACATGATGTAGGCCTATGGACTGAACAAGAAACCACCAAAAATTTTAACCAGTCATCGTTCTCACAACACTGAGGACCAGTCATTCGAAATGACTTCTCCATGCATTTTATGCATTGGTAAAAGCACTATGATGAAAAGTGTGATATGTTTTCAGGTATCTCCTATACTAATAGAGCCACATGCTCACCGGTTTGCCACATGATGTAGGCCTATGGACTGAACAAGAAACCACCAAAAATTTTAACCAGTCATCGTTCTCACAACACTGAGGACCAGTCATTCGAAATGACTTCTCCATGCATTTTATGCATTGGTAAAAGCACTATGATGAAAAGTGTGATATGTTTTCAGGTATCTCCTATACTAATAGAGCCACATGCTCACCGGTTTGCCACATGATGTAGGCCTATGGACTGAACAAGAAACCACCAAAAATTTTAACCAGTCATCGTTCTCACAACACTGAGGACCAGTCATTCGAAATGACTTCTCCATGCATTTTATGCATTGGTAAAAGCACTATGATGAAAAGTGTGATATGTTTTCAGGTATCTCCTATACTAATAGAGCCACATGCTCACCGGTTTGCCACATGATGTAGGCCTATGGACTGAACAAGAAACCACCAAAAATTTTAACCAGTCATCGTTCTCACAACACTGAGGACCAGTCATTCGAAATGACTTCTCCATGCATTTTATGCATTGGTAAAAGCACTATGATGAAAAGTGTGATATGTTTTCAGGTATCTCCTATACTAATAGAGCCACATGCTCACCGGTTTGCCACATGATGTAGGCCTATGGACTGAACAAGAAACCACCAAAAATTTTAACCAGTCATCGTTCTCACAACACTGAGGACCAGTCATTCGAAATCACTTCTCCATGCATTTTATGCATTGGTAAAAGCACTATGATGAAAAGTGTGATATGTTTTCAGGTATCTCCTATACTAATAGAGCCACATGCTCACCGGTTTGCCACATGATGTAGGCCTATGGACTGAACAAGAAACCACCAAAAATTTTAACCAGTCATCGTTCTCACAACACTGAGGACCAGTCATTCGAAATGACTTCTCCATGCATTTTATGCATTGGTAAAAGCACTATGATGAAAAGTGTGATATGTTTTCAGGTATCTCCTATACTAATAGAGCCACATGCTCACCGGTTTGCCACACGATGTAGGCCTATGGACTGAACAAGAAACCACCAAAAATTTTAACCAGTCATCGTTCTCACAACACTGAGGACCAGTCATTCGAAATGACTTCTCCATGCATTTTATGCATTGGTAAAAGCATAGATACCTGAAAACATATCACACTTTTCATCATAGTGCTTTTACCAATGCATAAAATGCATGGAGAAGTCATTTCGAATGACTGGTCCTCAGTGTTGTGAGAACGATGACTGGTTAAAATTTTTGGTGGTTTCTTGTTCAGTCCATAGGCCTACATCATGTGGCAAACCGGTGAGCATGTGGCTCTATTAGTATAGGAGATACCTGAAAACATATCACACTTTTCATCATAGTGCTTTTACCAATGCATAAAATGCATGGAGAAGTCATTTCGAATGACTGGTCCTCAGTGTTGTGAGAACGATGACTGGTTAAAATTTTTGGTGGTTTCTTGTTCAGTCCATAGGCCTACATCATGTGGCAAACCGGTGAGCATGTGGCTCTATTAGTATAGGAGATACCTGAAAACATATCACACTTTTCATCATAGTGCTTTTACCAATGCATAAAATGCATGGAGAAGTCATTTCGAATGACTGGTCCTCAGTGTTGTGAGAACGATGACTGGTTAAAATTTTTGGTGGTTTCTTGTTCAAGTCCATAGGCCTACATCATGTGGCAAACCGGTGAGCATGTGGCTCTATTAGTATAGGAGATACCTGAAAACATATCACACTTTTCATCATAGTGCTTTTACCAATGCATAAAATGCATGGAGAAGTCATTTCGAATGACTGGTCCTCAGTGTTGTGAGAACGATGACTGGTTAAAATTTTTGGTGGTTTCTTGTTCAGTCCATAGGCCTACATCATGTGGCAAACCGGTGAGCATGTGGCTCTATTAGTATAGGAGATACCTGAAAACATATCACACTTTTCATCATAGTGCTTTTACCAATGCATAAAATGCATGGAGAAGTCATTTCGAATGACTGGTCCTCAGTGTTGTGAGAACGATGACTGGTTAAAATTTTTGGTGGTTTCTTGTTCAGTCCATAGGCCTACATCATGTGGCAAACCGGTGAGCATGTGGCTCTATTAGTATAGGAGATACCTGAAAACATATCACACTTTTCATCATAGTGCTTTTACCAATGCATAAAATGCATGGAGAAGTCATTTCGAATGACTGGTCCTCAGTGTTGTGAGAACGATGACTGGTTAAAATTATTGGTGGTTTCTTGTTCAGTCCATAGGCCTACATCATGTGGCAAACCGGTGAGCATGTGGCTCTATTAGTATAGGAGATACCTGAAAACATATCACACTTTTCATCATAGTGCTTTTACCAATGCATAAAATGCATGGAGAAGTCATTTCAAATGACTGGTCCTCAGTGTTGTGAGAACGATGACTGGTTAAAATTTTTGGTGGTTTCTTGTTCAGTCCATAGGCCTACATCATGTGGCAAACCGGTGAGCATGTGGCTCTATTAGTATAGGAGATACCTGAAAACATATCACACTTTTCATCATAGTGCTTTTACCAATGCATAAAATGCATGGAGAAGTCATTTCGAATGACTGGTCCTCAGTGTTGTGAGAACGATGGCTGGTTAAAATTTTTGGTGGTTTCTTGTTCAGTCCATAGGCCTACATCATGTGGCAAACCGGTGAGCATGTGGCTCTATTAGTATAGGAGATACCTGAAAACATATCACACTTTTCATCATAGTGCTTTTACCAATGCATAAAATGCATGGAGAAGTCATTTCAAATGACTGGTCCTCAGTGTTGTGAGAACGATGACTGGTTAAAATTTTTGGTGGTTTCTTGTTCAGTCCATAGGCCTACATCATGTGGCAAACCGGTGAGCATGTGGCTCTATTAGTATAGGAGATACCTGAAAACATATCACACTTTTCATCATAGTGCTTTTACCAATGCATAAAATGCATGGAGAAGTCATTTCGAATGACTGGTCCTCAGTGTTGTGAGAACGATGACTGGTTAAAATTTTTGGTGGTTTCTTGTTCAGTCCATAGGCCTACATCATGTGGCAAACCGGTGAGCATGTGGCTCTATTAGTATAGGAGATACCTGAAAACATATCACACTTTTCATCATAGTGCTTTTACCAATGCATAAAATGCATGGAGAAGTCATTTCGAATGACTGGTCCTCAGTGTTGTGAGAACGATGACTGGTTAAAATTTTTGGTGGTTTCTTGTTCAGTCCATAGGCCTACATCATGTGGCAAACCGGTGAGCATGTGGCTCTATTAGTATAGGAGATACCTGAAAACATATCACACTTTTCATCATAGTGCTTTTACCAATGCATAAAATGCATGGAGAAGTCATTTCGAATGACTGGTCCTCAGTGTTGTGAGAACGATGACTGGTTAAAATTTTTGGTGGTTTCTTGTTCAGTCCATAGGCCTACATCATGTGGCAAACCGGTGAGCATGTGGCTCTATTAGTATAGGAGATACCTGAAAACATATCACACTTTTCATCATAGTGCTTTTACCAATGCATAAAATGCATGGAGAAGTCATTTCGAATGACTGGTCCTCAGTGTTGTGAGAACGATGACTGGTTAAAATTTTTGGTGGTTTCTTGTTCAGTCCATAGGCCTACATCATGTGGCAAACCGATGAGCATGTGGCTCTATTAGTATAGGAGATACCTGAAAACATATCACACTTTTCATCATAGTGCTTTTACCAATGCATAAAATGCATGGAGAAGTCATTTCGAATGACTGGTCCTCAGTGTTGTGAGAACGATGACTGGTTAAAATTTTTGGTGGTTTCTTGTTCAGTCCATAGGCCTACATCATGTGGCAAACCGGTGAGCATGTGGCTCTATTAGTATAGGAGATACCTGAAAACATATCACACTTTTCATCATAGTGCTTTTACCAATGCATAAAATGCATGGAGAAGTCATTTCGAATGACTGGTCCTCAGTGTTGTGAGAACGATGACTGGTTAAAATTTTTGGTGGTTTCTTGTTCAGTCCATAGGCCTACATCATGTGGCAAACCGGTGAGCATGTGGCTCTATTAGTATAGGAGATACCTGAAAACATATCACACTTTTCATCATAGTGCTTTTACCAATGCATAAAATGCATGGAGAAGTCATTTCGAATGACTGGTCCTCAGTGTTGTGAGAACGATGACTGGTTAAAATTTTTGGTGGTTTTTTGTTCAGTCCATAGGCCTACATCATGTGGCAAACCGGTGAGCATGTGGCTCTATTAGTATAGGAGATACCTGAAAACATATCACACTTTTCATCATAGTGCTTTTACCAATGCATAAAATGCATGGAGAAGTCATTTCGAATGACTGGTCCTCAGTGTTGTGAGAACGATGACTGGTTAAAATTTTTGGTGGTTTCTTGTTCAGTCCATAGGCCTACATCATGTGGCAAACCGGTGAGCATGTGGCTCTATTAGTATAGGAGATACCTGAAAACATATCACACTTTTCATCATAGTGCTTTTACCAATGCATAAAATGCATGGAGAAGTCATTTCGAATGACTGGTCCTCAGTGTTGTGAGAACGATGACTGGTTAAAATTTTTGGTGGTTTCTTGTTCAGTCCATAGGCCTACATCATGTGGCAAACCGGTGAGCATGTGGCTCTATTAGTATAGGAGATACCTGAAAACATATCACACTTTTCATCATAGTGCTTTTACCAATGCATAAAATGCATGGAGAAGTCATTTCGAATGACTGGTCCTCAGTGTTGTGAGAACGATGACTGGTTAAAATTTTTGGTGGTTTCTTGTTCAGTCCATAGGCCTACATCATGTGGCAAACCGGTGAGCATGTGGCTCTATTAGTATAGGAGATACCTGAAAACATATCACACTTTTCATCATAGTGCTTTTACCAATGCATAAAATGCATGGAGAAGTCATTTCGAATGACTGGTCCTCAGTGTTGTGAGAACGATGACTGGTTAAAATTTTTGGTGGTTTCTTGTTCAGTCCATAGGCCTACATCATGTGGCAAACCGGTGAGCATGTGGCTCTATTAGTATAGGAGATACCTGAAAACATATCACACTTTTCATCATAGTGCTTTTACCAATGCATAAAATGCATGGAGAAGTCATTTCGAATGACTGGTCCTCAGTGTTGTGAGAACGATGACTGGTTAAAATTTTTGGTGGTTTCTTGTTCAGTCCATAGGCCTACATCATGTGGCAAACCGGTGAGCATGTGGCTCTATTAGTATAGGAGATACCTGAAAACATATCACACTTTTCATCATAGTGCTTTTACCAATGCATAAAATGCATGGAGAAGTCATTTCGAATGACTGGTCCTCAGTGTTGTGAGAACGATGACTGGTTAAAATTTTTGGTGGTTTCTTGTTCAGTCCATAGGCCTACATCATGTGGCAAACCGGTGAGCATGTGGCTCTATTAGTATAGGAGATACCTGAAAACATATCACACTTTTCATCATAGTGCTTTTACCAATGCATAAAATGCATGGAGAAGTCATTTCGAATGACTGGTCCTCAGTGTTGTGAGAACGATGACTGGTTAAAATTTTTGGTGGTTTCTTGTTCAGTCCATAGGCCTACATCATGTGGCAAACCGGTGAGCATGTGGCTCTATTAGTATAGGAGATACCAGAAAACATATCACACTTTTCATCATAGTGCTTTTACCAATGCATAAAATGCATGGAGAAGTCATTTCGAATGACTGGTCCTCAGTGTTGTGAGAACGATGACTGGTTAAAATTTTTGGTGGTTTCTTGTTCAGTCCATAGGCCTACATCATGTGGCAAACCGGTGAGCATGTGGCTCTATTAGTATAGGAGATACCTGAAAACATATCACACTTTTCATCATAGTGCTTTTACCAATGCATAAAATGCATGGAGAAGTCATTTCGAATGACTGGTCCTCAGTGTTGTGAGAACGATGACTGGTTAAAATTTTTGGTGGTTTCTTGTTCAGTCCATAGGCCTACATCATGTGGCAAACCGGTGAGCATGTGGCTCTATTAGTATAGGAGATACCCGAAAACATATCACACTTTTCATCATAGTGCTTTTGCCAATGCATAAAATGCATGGAGAAGTCATTTCGAATGACTGGTCCTCAGTGTTGTGAGAACGATGACTGGTTAAAATTTTTGGTGGTTTCTTGTTCAGTCCATAGGCCTACATCATGTGGCAAACCGGTGAGCATGTGGCTCTATTAGTATAGGAGATACCTGAAAACATATCACACTTTTCATCATAGTGCTTTTACCAATGCATAAAATGCATGGAGAAGTCATTTCGAATGACTGGTCCTCAGTGTTGTGAGAACGATGACTGGTTAAAATTTTTGGTGGTTTCTTGTTCAGTCCATAGGCCTACATCATGTGGCAAACCGGTGAGCATGTGGCTCTATTAGTATAGGAGATACCTGAAAACATATCACACTTTTCATCATAGTGCTTTTACCAATGCATAAAATGCATGGAGAAGTCATTTCGAATGACTGGTCCTCAGTGTTGTGAGAACGATGACTGGTTAAAATTTTTGGTGGTTTCTTGTTCAGTCCATAGGCCTACATCATGTGGCAATCCGGTGAGCATGTGGCTCTATTAGTATAGGAGATACCAGAAAACATATCACACTTTTCATCATAGTGCTTTTACCAATGCATAAAATGCATGGAGAAGTCATTTCGAATGACTGGTCCTCAGTGTTGTGAGAATGATGACTGGTTAAAATTTTTGGTGGTTTCTTGTTCAGTCCATAGGCCTACATCATGTGGCAAACCGGTGAGCATGTGGCTCTATTAGTATAGGAGATACCTGAAAACATATCACACTTTTCATCATAGTGCTTTTACCAATGCATAAAATGCATGGAGAAGTCATTTCGAATGACTGGTCCTCAGTGTTGTGAGAACGATGACTGGTTAAAATTTTTGGTGGTTTCTTGTTCAGTCCATAGGCCTACATCATGTGGCAAACCGGTGAGCATGTGGCTCTATTAGTATAGGAGATACCTGAAAACATATCACACTTTTCATCATAGTGCTTTTACCAATGCATAAAATGCATGGAGAAGTCATTTCGAATGACTGGTCCTCAGTGTTGTGAGAACGATGACTGGTTAAAATTTTTGGTGGTTTCTTGTTCAGTCCATAGGCCTACATCATGTGGCAAACCGGTGAGCATGTGGCTCTATTAGTATAGGAGATACCTGAAAACATATCACACTTTTCATCATAGTGCTTTTACCAATGCATAAAAAGCATGGAGAAGTCATTTCGAATGACTGGTCCTCAGTGTTGTGAGAACGATGACTGGTTAAAATTTTTGGTGGTTTCTTGTTCAGTCCATAGGCCTACATCATGTGGCAAACCGGTGAGCATGTGGCTCTATTAGTATAGGAGATACCTGAAAACATATCACACTTTTCATCATAGTGCTTTTACCAATGCATAAAATGCATGGAGAAGTCATTTCGAATGACTGGTCCTCAGTGTTGTGAGAACGATGACTGGTTAAAATTTTTGGTGGTTTCTTGTTCAGTCCATAGGCCTACATCATGTGGCAAACCGGTGAGCATGCGGCTCTATTAGTATAGGAGATACCTGAAAACATATCACACTTTTCATCATAGTGCTTTTACCAATGCATAAAATGCATGGAGAAGTCATTTCGAATGACTGGTCCTCAGTGTTGTGAGAACGATGACTGGTTAAAATTTTTGGTGGTTTCTTGTTCAGTCCATAGGCCTACATCATGTGGCAAACCGGTGAGCATGTGGCTCTATTAGTATAGGAGATACCTGAAAACATATCACACTTTTCATCATAGTGCTTTTACCAATGCATAAAATGCATGGAGAAGTCATTTCGAATGACTGGTCCTCAGTGTTGTGAGAACGATGGCTGGTTAAAATTTTTGGTGGTTTCTTGTTCAGTCCATAGGCCTACATCATGTGGCAAACCGGTGAGCATGTGGCTCTATTAGTATAGGAGATACCTGAAAACATATCACACTTTTCATCATAGTGCTTTTACCAATGCATAAAATGCATGGAGAAGTCATTTCGAATGACTGGTCCTCAGTGTTGTGAGAACGATGACTGGTTAAAATTTTTGGTGGTTTCTTGTTCAGTCCATAGGCCTACATCATGTGGCAAACCGGTGAGCATGTGGATCTATTAGTATAGGAGAAACCTGAAAACATATCACACTTTTCATCATAGTGCTTTTACCAATGCATAAAATGCATGGAGAAGTCATTTCGAATGACTGGTCCTCAGTGTTGTGAGAACGATGACTGGTTAAAATTTTTGGTGGTTTCTTGTTCAGTCCATAGGCCTACATCATGTGGCAAACCGGTGAGCATGTGGCTCTATTAGTATAGGAGATACCTGAAAACATATCACACTTTTCATCATAGTGCTTTTACCAATGCATAAAATGCATGGAGAAGTCATTTTGAATGACTGGTCCTCAGTGTTGTGAGAACGATGACTGGTTAAAATTTTTGGTGGTTTCTTGTTCAGTCCATAGGCCTACATCATGTGGCAAACCGGTGAGCATGTGGCTCTATTAGTATAGGAGATACCTGAAAACATATCACACTTTTCATCATAGTGCTTTTACCAATGCATAAAATGCATGGAGAAGTCATTTCGAATGACTGGTCCTCAGTGTTGTGAGAACGATGACTGGTTAAAATTTTTGGTGGTTTCTTGTTCAGTCCATAGGCCTACATCATGTGGCAAACCGGTGAGCATGTGGCTCTATTAGTATAGGAGATACCTGAAAACATATCACACTTTTCATCATAGTGCTTTTACCAATGCATAAAATGCATGGAGAAGTCATTTCGAATGACTGGTCCTCAGTGTTGTGAGAACGATGACTGGTTAAAATTTTTGGTGGTTTCTTGTTCAGTCCATAGGCCTATATCATGTGGCAAACCGGTGAGCATGTGGCTCTATTAGTATAGGAGATACCTGAAAACATATCACACTTTTCATCATAGTGCTTTTACCAATGCATAAAATGCATGGAGAAGTCATTTCGAATGACTGGTCCTCAGTGTTGTGAGAACGATGACTGGTTAAAATTTTTGGTGGTTTCTTGTTCAGTCCATAGGCCTACATCATGTGGCAAACCGGTGAGCATGTGGCTCTATTAGTATAGGAGATACCTGAAAACATATCACACTTTTCATCATAGTGCTTTTACCAATGCATAAAATGCATGGAGAAGTCATTTCGAATGACTGGTCCTCAGTGTTGTGAGAACGATGACTGGTTAAAATTTTTGGTGGTTTCTTGTTCAGTCCATAGGCCTACATCATGTGGCAAACCGGTGAGCATGTGGCTCTATTAGTATAGGAGATACCTGAAAACATATCACACTTTTCATCATAGTGCTTTTACCAATGCATAAAATGCATGGAGAAGTCATTTCGAATGACTGGTCCTCAGTGTTGTGAGAACGATGACTGGTTAAAATTTTTGGTGGTTTCTTGTTCAGTCCATAGGCCTACATCATGTGGCAAACCGGTGAGCATGTGGCTCTATTAGTATAGGAGATACCTGAAAACATATCACACTTTTCATCATAGTGCTTTTACCAATGCATAAAATGCATGGAGAAGTCATTTCGAATGACTGGTCCTCAGTGTTGTGAGAACGATGACTGGTTAAAATTTTTGGTGGTTTCTTGTTCAGTCCATAGGCCTACATCATGTGGCAAACCGGTGAGCATGTGGCTCTATTAGTATAGGAGATACCTGAAAACATATCACACTTTTCATCATAGTGCTTTTACCAATGCATAAAATGCATGGAGAAGTCATTTCGAATGACTGGTCCTCAGTGTTGTGAGAACGATGACTGGTTAAAATTTTTGGTGGTTTCTTGTTCAGTCCATAGGCCTACATCATGTGGCAAACCGGTGAGCATGTGGCTCTATTAGTATAGGAGATACCTGAAAACATATCACACTTTTCATCATAGTGCTTTTACCAATGCATAAAATGCATGGAGAAGTCATTTCGAATGACTGGTCCTCAGTGTTGTGAGAACGATGACTGGTTAAAATTTTTGGTGGTTTCTTGTTCAGTCCATAGGCCTACATCATGTGGCAAACCGGTGAGCATGTGGCTCTATTAGTATAGGAGATACCTGAAAACATATCACACTTTTCATCATAGTGCTTTTACCAATGCATAAAATGCATGGAGAAGTCATTTCGAATGACTGGTCCTCAGTGTTGTGAGAACGATGGCTGGTTAAAATTTTTGGTGGTTTCTTGTTCAGTCCATAGGCCTACATCATGTGGCAAACCGGTGAGCATGTGGCTCTATTAGTATAGGAGATACCTGAAAACATATCACACTTTTCATCATAGTGCTTTTACCAATGCATAAAATGCATGGAGAAGTCATTTCGAATGACTGGTCCTCAGTGTTGTGAGAACGATGACTGGTTAAAATTTTTGGTGGTTTCTTGTTCAGTCCATAGGCCTACATCATGTGGCAAACCGGTGAGCATGTGGCTCTATTAGTATAGGAGATACCTGAAAACATATCACACTTTTCATCATAGTGCTTTTACCAATGCATAAAATGCATGGAGAAGTCATTTCGAATGACTGGTCCTCAGTGTTGTGAGAACGATGACTGGTTAAAATTTCTGGTGGTTTCTTGTTCAGTCCATAGGCCTACATCATGTGGCAAACCGGTGAGCATGTGGCTCTATTAGTATAGGAGATACCTGAAAACATATCACACTTTTCATCATAGTGCTTTTACCAATGCATAAAATGCCTGGAGAAGTCATTTCGAATGACTGGTCCTCAGTGTTGTGAGAACGATGACTGGTTAAAATTTTTGGTGGTTTCTTGTTCAGTCCATAGGCCTACATCATGTGGCAAACCGGTGAGCATGTGGCTCTATTAGTATAGGAGATACCTGAAAACATATCACACTTTTCATCATAGTGCTTTTACCAATGCATAAAATGCATGGAGAAGTCATTTCGAATGACTGGTCCTCAGTGTTGTGAGAACGATGACTGGTTAAAATTTTTGGTGGTTTCTTGTTCAGTCCATAGGCCTACATCATGTGGCAAACCGGTGAGCATGTGGCTCTATTAGTATAGGAGATACCTGAAAACATATCACACTTTTCATCATAGTGCTTTTACCAATGCATAAAATGCATGGAGAAGTCATTTCGAATGACTGGTCCTCAGTGTTGTGAGAACGATGACTGGTTAAAATTTTTGGTGGTTTCTTGTTCAGTCCATAGGCCTACATCATGTGGCAAACCGGTGAGCATGTGGCTCTATTAGTATAGGAGATACCTGAAAACATATCACACTTTTCATCATAGTGCTTTTACCAATGCATAAAATGCATGGAGAAGTCATTTCGAATGACTGGTCCTCAGTGTTGTGAGAACGATGACTGGTTAAAATTTTTGGTGGTTTCTTGTTCAGTCCATAGGCCTACATCATGTGGCAAACCGGTGAGCATGTGGCTCTATTAGTATAGGAGATACCTGAAAACATATCACACTTTTCATCATAGTGCTTTTACCAATGCATAAAATGCATGGAGAAGTCATTTCGAATGACTGGTCCTCAGTGTTGTGAGAACGATGACTGGTTAAAATTTTTGGTGGTTTTTTGTTCAGTCCATAGGCCTACATCATGTGGCAAACCGGTGAGCATGTGGCTCTATTAGTATAGGAGATACCTGAAAACATATCACACTTTTCATCATAGTGCTTTTACCAATGCATAAAATGCATGGAGAAGTCATTTCGAATGACTGGTCCTCAGTGTTGTGAGAACGATGACTGGTTAAAATTTTTGGTGGTTTCTTGTTCAGTCCATAGGCCTACATCATGTGGCAAACCGGTGAGCATGTGGCTCTATTAGTATAGGAGATACCTGAAAACATATCACACTTTTCATCATAGTGCTTTTACCAATGCATAAAATGCATGGAGAAGTCATTTCGAATCACTGGTCCTCAGTGTTGTGAGAACGATGACTGGTTAAAATTTTTGGTGGTTTCTTGTTCAGTCCATAGGCCTACATCATGTGGCAAACCGGTGAGCATGTGGCTCTATTAGTATAGGAGATACCTGATTTACCAATGCATAAAATGCATGGAGAAGTAATTTCGAATGACTGGTCCTCAGTGTTGTGAGAACGATGACTGGTTAAAATTTTTGGTGGTTTCTTGTTCAGTCCATAGGCCTACATCATGTGGCAAACCGGTGAGCATGTGGCTCTATTAGTATAGGAGATACCTGAAAACATATCACACTTTTCATCATAGTGCTTTTACCAATGCATAAAATGCATGGAGAAGTCATTTCGAATGACTGGTCCTCAGTGTTGTGAGAACGATGACTGGTTAAAATTTTTGGTGGTTTCTTGTTCAGTCCATAGGCCTACATCATGTGGCAAACCGGTGAGCATGTGGCTCTATTAGTATAGGAGATACCTGAAAACATATCACACTTTTCATCATAGTGCTTTTACCAATGCATAAAATGCATGGAGAAGTCATTTCGAATGACTGGTCCTCAGTGTTGTGAGAACGATGACTGGTTAAAATTTTTGGTGGTTTCTTGTTCAGTCCATAGGCCTACATCATGTGGCAAACCGGTGAGCATGTGGCTCTATTAGTATAGGAGATACCTGAAAACATATCACACTTTTCATCATAGTGCTTTTACCAATGCATAAAATGCATGGAGAAGTCATTTCGAATGACTGGTCCTCAGTGTTGTGAGAACGATGACTGGTTAAAATTTTTGGTGGTTTCTTGTTCAGTCCATAGGCCTACATCATGTGGCAAACCGGTGAGCATGTGGCTCTATTAGTATAGGAGATACCTGAAAACATATCACACTTTTCATCATAGTGCTTTTACCAATGCATAAAATGCATGGAGAAGTCATTTCGAATGACTGGTCCTCAGTGTTGTGAGAACGATGACTGGTTAAAATTTTTGGTGGTTTCTTGTTCAGTCCATAGGCCTACATCATGTGGCAAACCGGTGAGCATGTGGCTCTATTAGTATAGGAGATACCTGAAAACATATCACACTTTTCATCATATTGCTTTTACCAATGCATAAAATGCATGGAGAAGTCATTTCGAATGACTGGTCCTCAGTGTTGTGAGAACGATGACTGGTTAAAATTTTTGGTGGTTTCTTGTTCAGTCCATAGGCCTACATCATGTGGCAAACCGGTGAGCATGTGGCTCTATTAGTATAGGAGATACCTGAAAACATATCACACTTTTCATCATAGTGCTTTTACCAATGCATAAAATGCATGGAGAAGTCATTTCGAATGACTGGTCCTCAGTGTTGTGAGAACGATGACTGGTTAAAATTTTTGGTGGTTTCTTGTTCAGTCCATAGGCCTACATCATGTGGCAAACCGGTGAGCATGTGGCTCTATTAGTATAGGAGATACCAGAAAACATATCACACTTTTCATCATAGTGCTTTTACCAATGCATAAAATGCATGGAGAAGTCATTTCGAATGACTGGTCCTCAGTGTTGTGAGAATGATGACTGGTTAAAATTTTTGGTGGTTTCTTGTTCAGTCCATAGGCCTACATCATGTGGCAAACCGGTGAGCATGTGGCTCTATTAGTATAGGAGATACCTGAAAACATATCACACTTTTCATCATAGTGCTTTTACCAATGCATAAAATGCATGGAGAAGTCATTTCGAATGACTGGTCCTCAGTGTTGTGAGAACGATGACTGGTTAAAATTTTTGGTGGTTTCTTGTTCAGTCCATAGGCCTACATCATGTGGCAAACCGGTGAGCATGTGGCTCTATTAGTATAGGAGATACCTGAAAACATATCACACTTTTCATCATAGTGCTTTTACCAATGCATAAAATGCATGGAGAAGTCATTTCGAATGACTGGTCCTCAGTGTTGTGAGAACGATGACTGGTTAAAATTTTTGGTGGTTTCTTGTTCAGTCCATAGGCCTACATCATGTGGCAAACCGGTGAGCATGTGGCTCTATTAGTATAGGAGATACCTGAAAACATATCACACTTTTCATCATAGTGCTTTTACCAATGCATAAAATGCATGGAGAAGTCATTTCGAATGACTGGTCCTCAGTGTTGTGAGAACGATGACTGGTTAAAATTTTTGGTGGTTTCTTGTTCAGTCCATAGGCCTACATCATGTGGCAAACCGGTGAGCATGTGGCTCTATTAGTATAGGAGATACCTGAAAACATATCACACTTTTCATCATAGTGCTTTTACCAATGCATAAAATGCATGGAGAAGTCATTTCGAATGACTGGTCCTCAGTGTTGTGAGAACGATGACTGGTTAAAATTTTTGGTGGTTTCTTGTTCAGTCCATAGGCCTACATCATGTGGCAAACCGGTGAGCATGTGGCTCTATTAGTATAGGAGATACCTGAAAACATATCACACTTTTCATCATAGTGCTTTTACCAATGCATAAAATGCATGGAGAAGTCATTTCGAATGACTGGTCCTCAGTGTTGTGAGAACGATGACTGGTTAAAATTTTTGGTGGTTTCTTGTTCAGTCCATAGGCCTACATCATGTGGCAAACCGGTGAGCATGTGGCTCTATTAGTATAGGAGATACCTGAAAACATATCACACTTTTCATCATAGTGCTTTTACCAATGCATAAAATGCATGGAGAAGTCATTTCGAATGACTGGTCCTCAGTGTTGTGAGAACGATGACTGGTTAAAATTTTTGGTGGTTTCTTGTTCAGTCCATAGGCCTACATCATGTGGCAAACCGGTGAGCATGTGGCTCTATTAGTATAGGAGATACCTGAAAACATATCACACTTTTCATCATAGTGCTTTTACCAATGCATAAAATGCATGGAGAAGTCATTTCGAATGACTGGTCCTCAGTGTTGTGAAAACGATGACTGGTTAAAATTTTTGGTGGTTTCTTGTTCAGTCCATAGGCCTACATCATGTGGCAAACCGGTGAGCATGTGGCTCTATTAGAATAGGAGATACCTGAAAACATATCACACTTTTCATCATAGTGCTTTTACCAATGCATAAAATGCATGGAGAAGTCATTTCGAATGACTGGTCCTCAGTGTTGTGAGAACGATGACTGGTTAAAATTTTTGGTGGTTTCTTGTTCAGTCCATAGGCCTACATCATGTGGCAAACCGGTGAGCATGTGGCTCTATTAGTATAGGAGATACCTGAAAACATATCACACTTTTCATCATAGTGCTTTTACCAATGCATAAAATGCATGGAGAAGTCATTTCGAATGACTGGTCCTCAGTGTTGTGAGAACAATGACTGGTTAAAATTTTTGGTGGTTTCTTGTTCAGTCCATAGGCCTACATCATGTGGCAAACCGGTGAGCATGTGGCTCTATTAGTATAGGAGATACCTGAAAACATATCACACTTTTCATCATAGTGCTTTTACCAATGCATAAAATGCATGGAGAAGTCATTTCGAATGACTGGTCCTCAGTGTTGTGAGAACGATGACTGGTTAAAATTTTTGGTGGTTTCTTGTTCAGTCCATAGGCCTACATCATGTGGCAAACCGGTGAGCATGTGGCTCTATTAGTATAGGAGATACCTGAAAACATATCACACTTTTCATCATAGTGCTTTTACCAATGCATAAAATGCATGGAGAAGTCATTTCGAATGACTGGTCCTCAGTGTTGTGAGAACGATGACTGGTTAAAATTTTTGGTGGTTTCTTGTTCAGTCCATAGGCCTACATCATGTGGCAAACCGGTGAGCATGTGGCTCTATTAGTATAGGAGATACCTGAAAACATATCACACTTTTCATCATAGTGCTTTTACCAATGCATAAAATGCATGGAGAAGTCATTTCGAATGACTGGTCCTCAGTGTTGTGAGAACGATGACTGGTTAAAATTTTTGGTGGTTTCTTGTTCAGTCCATAGGCCTACATCATGTGGCAAACCGATGAGCATGTGGCTCTATTAGTATAGGAGATACCTGAAAACATATCACACTTTTCATCATAGTGCTTTTACCTATGCATAAAATGCATGGAGAAGTCATTTCGAATGACTGGTCCTCAGTGTTGTGAGAACGATGACTGGTTAAAATTTTTGGTGGTTTCTTGTTCAGTCCATAGGCCTACATCATGTGGCAAACCGGTGAGCATGTGGCTCTATTAGTATAGGAGATACCCGAAAACATATCACACTTTTCATCATAGTGCTTTTACCAATGCATAAAATGCATGGAGAAGTCATTTCGAATGACTGGTCCTCAGTGTTGTGAGATTGTAGGGTATAGAGTGTAGGGTATAGAGTGTAGAGTGTAGGGTATAGAGTGTAGAGTGTAGGGTATAGAGTGTAGGGTATAGAGTGTAGAGTGTAGGGTATAGAGTGTAGAGTATAGAGTGTAGAGTGTATGGTATAGAGTGCAGGGGATAGAGTGTAGAGTGTAGGGTATAGAGTGTAGGGTATAGAGTGTAGAGTGTAGGGTATAGAGTGTAGGGTTTAGAGAGTAGGGTATAGAGTGTAGAGTGTAGGGTATAGAGTGTATGGTATAGAGTTTAGGGTATAGAGTGTAGGGTATAGAGTGTAGGGTATAGAGTGTAAGCTATAAAGTGTAGGGTGTAGATTGTAGGGTATAGAGTGTAGGGTATAGAGTGTAGAGTGTAGGGTATAGAGTGTAGGGTATAGAGTGTAGAGTGTAGGGTATAGAGTGTAGGGTTTAGAGAGTAGGGTATAGAGTGTAGAGTGTAGGGTATAGAGTGTAGAGTGTAGGGTATAGAGTGTAGGGTATAGAGTGTAGAGTGTAGGGTATAGAGTGTAGGGTTTAGAGAGTTGGGCATAGAGTGTAGAGTGTAGGGTATAGAGTGTAGGGTATAGAGTGTTGGGTATAGAGTGTAGAGTGTAGGGTATAGAGTGTAGAGTGTAGGGTATAGAGTGTAGTGTATAGATTGTAGGGTATAGAGTGTAGATTGTAGGGTATAGAGTGTAGGGTATAGAGTGTATGGTATAGAGTGTAGAGAGTAGGGTATAGAGTGTAGGGTATAGAGTGTAGGGAATAGAGTGTAGGCTATAGAGTGTATGATATAGAGTGTAGGGTATAGAGTGCATGGTATAGAGTGTAGGGTATAGAGTGTAGGGTATAGAGTGTAGGGTATAGAGAGTATGGTATAGAGTGTATGGTATAGATTGTAGGGTATAGAGTGTAGGGTATAGAGTGTAGAGTGTAGGGTATAGAGTGTAGAGTGTAGGATATAGAGTGTAGGGTATAGAGTGTAGAGTGTAAGGTATAGAGTGTAGGGTATAGAGTGTAGAGTGTATGGTATAGAGTGCAGGGGATAGAGTGTAGAGTGTGAGGTATAGAGTGTAGGGTATAGAGTGTATGGTATAGAGTGTATGGTATAGATTGTAGGGTATAGAGTGTAGGGTATAGAGTGTAGAGTGTAGGGTATAGGGTGTAGAGTGTAGGGTATAGAGTGTAGGGTATAGAGTGTATGGTATAGAGTGTATGGTATAGAGTTTAGGGTATAGATTGTAGGGTATAGAGTGTAGGGTATAGAGTGTAAGCTATAAAGTGTAGGGTGTAGATTGTAGGGTATAGAGTGTAGGGTATAGAGTGTAGAGTGTAGGGTATAGAGTGTAGGGTATAGAGTGTAGAGTGTAGGGTATAGAGTGTAGGGTTTAGAGAGTAGGGTATAGAGTGTAGAGTGTAGGGTATAGAGTGTAGAGTGTAGGGTATAGAGTGTAGGGTATAGAGTGTAGAGTGTAGGGTATAGAGTGTAGGGTTTAGAGAGTTGGGCATAGAGTGTAGAGTGTAGGGTATAGAGTGTAGGGTATAGAGTGTAGGGTATAGAGTGTAGAGTGTAGGGTATAGAGTGTAGGGTATAGAGTGTAGAGTGTAGGGTATAGAGTGTAGAGTGTAGTGTATAGATTGTAGGGTATAGAGTGTAGATTGTAGGGTATAGAGTGTAGGGTATAGAGTGCATGGTATAGAGTGTAGGGAATAGAGTGTAGGGTTTAGAGAGTAGGGTATAGAGTGTAGAGTGTAGGGTATAGAGTGTATGGTATAGAGTTTAGGGTATAGAGTGTAAGCTATAAAGTGTAGGGTGTAGATTGTAGGGTATAGAGTGTAGGGTTTAGAGTGTAGAGTGTAGGGTATAGAGTGTAGGGTATAGAGTGTAGAGTGTATGGTATAGAGTGCAGGGGATATAGTGTAGAGTGTGAGGTATAGAGTGTAGGGCACAGAGTGTATGGTATAGAGTGTAGGGTATAGAGTGTAGGGTACAGAGTGTAGTGTATAGAGTGTAGAGTGTAGGGTATAGAGTGTAGGGTGTAGAGTGTATGGTATAGAGTGTAGGGTATAGAGTGTAGAGTGTAGGGTATAGAGTGTAGGGTATAGAGTGTAGAGTGTAGGATATAGAGTGTAGGGTATAGAGTGTAGAGTGTGTGGTATAGAGTGCAGGGGATAGAGTGTAGAGTGTGAGGTATAGAGTGTAGGGTATAGACTGTATGGTATAGAGTGTATGATATAGATTGTAGGGTATAGAGTGTAGGGTATAGAGTGTAGAGTGTAGGGTATAGAGTGTAGAGTGTAGGGTATATAGTGTATGGTATAGAGTGTATGGTATAGATTGTAGGGTATAGAGTGTAGGGTATAGAGTGTAGAGTGTAGGGTATAGAGTGTAGAGTGTAGGGTATAGAGTGTAGGGTATAGAGTGTAGAGTGTAGGGTATAGAGTGTAGAGTATAGAGTGTAGAGTGTATGGTATAGAGTGCAGGGGATAGAGTGTAGAGTGTAGGGTATAGAGTGTAGGGTATAGAGTGTAGAGTGTAGGGTATAGAGTGTAGGGTTTAGAGAGTAGGGTATAGAGTGTAGAGTGTAGGGTATAGAGTGTATGGTATAGAGTTTAGGGTATAGAGTGTAGGGTATAGAGTGTAAGCTATAAAGTGTAGGGTGTAGATTGTAGGGTATAGAGTGTAGGGTATAGAGTGTAGAGTGTAGGGTATAGAGTGTAGGGTATAGAGTGTAGAGTGTAGGGTATAGAGTGTAGGGTTTAGAGAGTAGGGTATAGAGTGTAGAGTGTAGGGTATAGAGTGTAGAGTGTAGGGTATAGAGTGTAGGGTATAGAGTGTAGAGTGTAGGGTATAGAGTGTAGGGTTTAGAGAGTTGGGCATAGAGTGTAGAGTGTAGGGTATAGAGTGTAGGGTATAGAGTGTTGGGTATAGAGTGTAGAGTGTAGGGTATAGAGTGTAGGGTATAGAGCGTAGGGTGTAGGGTATAGAGTGTAGGGTATAGAGTGTAGGGTATAGAGTGTAGAGTGTAGGGTATAGAGTGTATGGTATAGAGTGTAGGGTGTAGAGTGTAGGGTATAGAGTGTAGAGTGTAGGGTATAGAGTGTAGAGTGTAGGGTATAGAGTGTAGGGTATAGAGTGTAGAGTGTAGGGTATAGAAAGTAGGGTATAGAGTGTAAAGTGTATGGTATAGAGTGTAGGGGATAGAGTGTATGGTATAGAGTGTATGGTATAGAGTGTATGGTATAGATTGTAGGGTATAGAGTGTAGGGTATCGAGTGTAGAGTGTAGGGTATAGAGTGTAGGGTATAGAGTGTAGGGTATAGAGTGTAGGGTATAGAGTGTAGGGTGTTGAGTGTAGGGTATAGAGTGTAGGGTATAGGGTGTAGGGTATAGAGTGTAGGGTGTAGATTGTAGGGTATAGAGTGTAGGGTATAGAGTGTAGGGTATAGAGTGTAGGGTATAGCGTGTGGGGTATAGAGTGAAGGGTATAGAGTGTAGAGTGTAGGGTATAGAGTGTAGAGTGTAGGGTATAGAGTGTAGGGTATAGAGCGTAGGGTGTAGGTTATAGAGTGTAGGGTATAGAGTGTATGGAATAGAGTGTTGGGTATAGAGTGTAGAGTGTAGGGTATAGAGTGTAGGGTATAGAGTGTATGGAATAGAGTGTTGGGTATAGAGTGTAGAGTGTAGGGTATAGAGTGTAGGGTATAGAGCGTAGGGTGTAGGGTATAGAGTGTAGGGTATAGAGTGTATGGAATAGAGTGTTGGGTATAGAGTGTAGAGTGTAGAGTATAGAGTGTAGGGTATAGAGTGTATGGAATAGAGTGTTGGGTATAGAGTGTAGAGTGTAGGGTATAGAGTGTAGCGTATAGAGTGTAGGGTATAGAGTGTAGAGTGTAGGGTATAGAGTGTAGGGTATAGAGTGTATGGTATAGAGTGTATGGTATAGATTGTAGGGTATAGAGTGTAGGGTATAGAGTGTAGAGTGTAGGGTATAGAGTGTAGAGTGTAGGGTATAGAGTGTAGGGTATAGAGTGTAGAGTGTAGGGTATAGAGTGTAGGGTATAGAGTGTAGAGTGTATGGTATAGAGTGCAGGGGATATAGTGTAGAGTGTGAGGTATAGAGTGTAGGGCACAGAGTGTATGGTATAGAGTGTAGGGTATAGAGTGTAGGGTACAGAGTGTAGGGTATAGAGTGTAGGGTGTAGAGTGTATGGTATAGAGTGTAGGGTATAGAGTGTAGAGTGTAGGGTATAGAGTGTAGGGTATAGAGTGTAGAGTGTAGGATATAGAGTGTAGGGTATAGAGTGTAGAGTGTGTGGTATAGAGTGCAGGGGATAGAGTGTAGAGTGTGAGGTATAGAGTGTAGGGTATAGACTGTATGGTATAGAGTGTATGATATAGATTGTAGGGTATAGAGTGTAGGGTATAGAGTGTAGAGTGTAGGGTATAGAGTGTAGAGTGTAGGGTATATAGTGTATGGTATAGAGTGTATGGTATAGATTGTAGGGTATAGAGTGTAGGGTATAGAGTGTAGAGTGTAGGGTATAGAGTGTAGAGTGTAGGGTATAGAGTGTAGGGTATAGAGTGTAGAGTGTAGGGTATAGAGTGTAGAGTATAGAGTGTAGAGTGTATGGTATAGAGTGCAGGGGATAGAGTGTAGAGTGTAGGGTATAGAGTGTAGGGTATAGAGTGTAGAGTGTAGGGTATAGAGTGTAGGGTTTAGAGAGTAGGGTATAGAGTGTAGAGTGTGGGGTATAGAGTGTAGAGTGTAGGGTATAGAGTGTAGGGTATAGAGTGTAGAGTGTAGGGTATAGAGTGTAGTGTTTAGAGAGTTGGGTATAGAGTGTAGAGTATAGAGTGTAGGGTATAGAGTGTAGGGTATAGAGTGTAGGGTATAAAGTGTAGAGAGTAGGGTGTAGAGTGTAGGGTATAGAGTGTAGGTTATAGAGTGTAGGGTATAGATTGTAGATTGTAGGGTGTAGAGTGTAGGGTATAGAGTGTAAGGTATAGAGTGTAGGGTATAAAGTGTATGTTATAGAGTGTAGGGTATAGAGTGTAGAGTGTAGGGTATAGAGTGTACGGTATAGAGTGTAGGGTATAGAGTGTTTGGTACAGAGTGTAGGGTAAAGAGTGTAGAGTGTAGGGTATAGAGTGTAGGGTATAGAGTGTAGGGTAAAGAGTGTATGGTATAGAGTGTAGAGTGTAGGGTATAGAGTGTATAGTGTAGGGTATAGAGTGTAGGGTATAGAGTGTATGGAATAGAGTGTTGGGTATAGAGTGTAGAGTGTAGGGTATAGAGTGTAGGGTATAGAGTGTAGGGTATAGAGTGTAGAGTGTAGGGTATAGAGTGTAGGGTATAGAGTGTATGGTATAGAGTGTATGGTGTAGATTGTAGGGTATAGAGTGTAGGGTATAGAGTGTAGAGTGTAGGGTATAGAGTGTAGAGTGTAGGGTATAGAGTGTAGGGTATAGAGTGTAGAGTGTAGGGTATAGAGTGTAGGGTATAGAGTGTAGAGTGTATGGTATAGAGTGCAGGGGATATAGTGCAGAGTGTGAGGTATAGAGTGTAGGGCACAGAGTGTATGGTATAGAGTGTAGGGTATAGAGTGTAGGGTACAGAGTGTAGTGTATAGAGTGTAGAGTGTAGGGTATAGAGTGTAGGGTGTAGAGTGTATGGTATAGAGTGTAGGGTATAGAGTGTAGAGTGTAGGGTATAGAGTGTAGGGTATAGAGTGTAGAGTGTAGGATATAGAGTGTAGGGTATAGAGTGTAGAGTGTGTGGTATAGAGTGCAGGGGATAGAGTGTAGAGTGTGAGGTATAGAGTGTAGGGTATAGACTGTATGGTATAGAGTGTATGATATAGATTGTAGGGTATAGAGTGTAGGGTATAGAGTGTAGAGTGTAGGGTATAGAGTGTAGAGTGTAGGGTATATAGTGTATGGTATAGAGTGTATGGTATAGATTGTAGGGTATAGAGTGTAGGGTATAGAGTGTAGAGTGTAGGGTATAGAGTGTAGAGTGTAGGGTATAGAGTGTAGGGTATAGAGTGTAGAGTGTAGGGTATAGAGTGTAGAGTATAGAGTGTAGAGTGTATGGTATAGAGTGCAGGGGATAGAGTGTAGAGTGTAGGGTATAGAGTGTAGGGTATAGAGTGTAGAGTGTAGGGTATAGAGTGTAGGGTTTAGAGAGTAGGGTATAGAGTGTAGAGTGTAGGGTATAGAGTGTATGGTATAGAGTTTAGGGTATAGAGTGTAGGGTATAGAGTGTAGGGTATAGAGTGTAAGCTATAAAGTGTAGGGTGTAGATTGTAGGGTATAGAGTGTAGGGTATAGAGTGTAGAGTGTAGGGTATAGAGTGTAGGGTATAGAGTGTAGAGTGTAGGGTATAGAGTGTAGGGTTTAGAGAGTAGGGTATAGAGTGTAGAGTGTAGGGTATAGAGTGTAGAGTGTAGGGTATAGAGTGTAGGGTATAGAGTGTAGAGTGTAGGGTATAGAGTGTAGGGTTTAGAGAGTTGGGCATAGAGTGTAGAGTGTAGGGTATAGAGTGTAGGGTATAGAGTGTTGGGTATAGAGTGTAGAGTGTAGGGTATAGAGTGTAGAGTGTAGGGTATAGAGTGTAGTGTATAGATTGTAGGGTATAGAGTGTAGATTGTAGGGTATAGAGTGTAGGGTATAGAGTGTATGGTATAGAGTGTAGAGAGTAGGGTATAGAGTGTAGGGTATAGAGTGTAGGGAATAGAGTGTAGGCTATAGAGTGTATGATATAGAGTGTAGGGTATAGAGTGCATGGTATAGAGTGTAGGGTATAGAGTGTAGGGTATAGAGTGTAGGGTATAGAGTGTATGGTATAGAGTGTATGGTATAGATTGTAGGGTATAGAGTGTAGGGTATAGAGTGTAGAGTGTAGGGTATAGAGTGTAGAGTGTAGGATATAGAGTGTAGGGTATAGAGTGTAGAGTGTAGGGTATAGAGTGTAGGGTATAGAGTGTAGAGTGTATGGTATAGAGTGCAGGGGATAGAGTGTAGAGTGTGAGGTATAGAGTGTAGGGTATAGAGTGTATGGTATAGAGTGTATGGTATAGATTGTAGGGTATAGAGTGTAGGGTATAGAGTGTAGAGTGTAGGGTATAGGGTGTAGAGTGTAGGGTATAGAGTGTAGGGTATAGAGTGTATGGTATAGAGTGTATGGTATAGAGTTTAGGGTATAGATTGTAGGGTATAGAGTGTAGGGTATAGAGTGTAAGCTATAAAGTGTAGGGTGTAGATTGTAGGGTATAGAGTGTAGGGTATAGAGTGTAGAGTGTAGGGTATAGAGTGTAGGGTATAGAGTGTAGAGTGTAGGGTATAGAGTGTAGGGTTTAGAGAGTAGGGTATAGAGTGTAGAGTGTAGGGTATAGAGTGTAGAGTGTAGGGTATAGAGTGTAGGGTATAGAGTGTAGAGTGTAGGGTATAGAGTGTAGGGTTTAGAGAGTTGGGCATAGAGTGTAGAGTGTAGGGTATAGAGTGTAGGGTATAGAGTGTAGGGTATAGAGTGTAGAGTGTAGGGTATAGAGTGTAGGGTATAGAGTGTAGAGTGTAGGGTATAGAGTGTAGAGTGTAGGGTATAGAGTGTAGTGTATAGATTGTAGGGTATAGAGTGTAGATTGTAGGGTATAGAGTGTAGGGTATAGAGTGCATGGTATAGAGTGTAGGGAATAGAGTGTAGGGTTTAGAGAGTAGGGTATAGAGTGTAGAGTGTAGGGTATAGAGTGTATGGTATAGAGTTTAGGGTATAGAGTGTAAGCTATAAAGTGTAGGGTGTAGATTGTAGGGTATAGAGTGTAGGGTTTAGAGTGTAGAGTGTAGGGTATAGAGTGTAGGGTATAGAGTGTAGAGTGTATGGTATAGAGTGCAGGGGATATAGTGTAGAGTGTGAGGTATAGAGTGTAGGGCACAGAGTGTATGGTATAGAGTGTAGGGTATAGAGTGTAGGGTACAGAGTGTAGTGTATAGAGTGTAGAGTGTAGGGTATAGAGTGTAGGGTGTAGAGTGTATGGTATAGAGTGTAGGGTATAGAGTGTAGAGTGTAGGGTATAGAGTGTAGGGTATAGAGTGTAGAGTGTAGGATATAGAGTGTAGGGTATAGAGTGTAGAGTGTGTGGTATAGAGTGCAGGGGATAGAGTGTAGAGTGTGAGGTATAGAGTGTAGGGTATAGACTGTATGGTATAGAGTGTATGATATAGATTGTAGGGTATAGAGTGTAGGGTATAGAGTGTAGAGTGTAGGGTATAGAGTGTAGAGTGTAGGGTATATAGTGTATGGTATAGAGTGTATGGTATAGATTGTAGGGTATAGAGTGTAGGGTATAGAGTGTAGAGTGTAGGGTATAGAGTGTAGAGTGTAGGGTATAGAGTGTAGGGTATAGAGTGTAGAGTGTAGGGTATAGAGTGTAGAGTATAGAGTGTAGAGTGTATGGTATAGAGTGCAGGGGATAGAGTGTAGAGTGTAGGGTATAGAGTGTAGGGTATAGAGTGTAGAGTGTAGGGTATAGAGTGTAGGGTTTAGAGAGTAGGGTATAGAGTGTAGAGTGTAGGGTATAGAGTGTATGGTATAGAGTTTAGGGTATAGAGTGTAGGGTATAGAGTGTAAGCTATAAAGTGTAGGGTGTAGATTGTAGGGTATAGAGTGTAGGGTATAGAGTGTAGAGTGTAGGGTATAGAGTGTAGGGTATAGAGTGTAGAGTGTAGGGTATAGAGTGTAGGGTTTAGAGAGTAGGGTATAGAGTGTAGAGTGTAGGGTATAGAGTGTAGAGTGTAGGGTATAGAGTGTAGGGTATAGAGTGTAGAGTGTAGGGTATAGAGTGTAGGGTTTAGAGAGTTGGGCATAGAGTGTAGAGTGTAGGGTATAGAGTGTAGGGTATAGAGTGTTGGGTATAGAGTGTAGAGTGTAGGGTATAGAGTGTAGGGTATAGAGCGTAGGGTGTAGGGTATAGAGTGTAGGGTATAGAGTGTAGGGTATAGAGTGTAGAGTGTAGGGTATAGAGTGTATGGTATAGAGTGTAGGGTGTAGAGTGTAGGGTATAGAGTGTAGAGTGTAGGGTATAGAGTGTAGAGTGTAGGGTATAGAGTGTAGGGTATAGAGTGTAGAGTGTAGGGTATAGAAAGTAGGGTATAGAGTGTAAAGTGTATGGTATAGAGTGTAGGGGATAGAGTGTATGGTATAGAGTGTATGGTATAGAGTGTATGGTATAGATTGTAGGGTATAGAGTGTAGGGTATCGAGTGTAGAGTGTAGGGTATAGAGTGTAGGGTATAGAGTGTAGGGTATAGAGTGTAGGGTATAGAGTGTAGGGTGTTGAGTGTAGGGTATAGAGTGTAGGGTATAGGGTGTAGGGTATAGAGTGTAGGGTGTAGATTGTAGGGTATAGAGTGTAGGGTATAGAGTGTAGGGTATAGAGTGTAGGGTATAGCGTGTGGGGTATAGAGTGAAGGGTATAGAGTGTAGAGTGTAGGGTATAGAGTGTAGAGTGTAGGGTATAGAGTGTAGGGTATAGAGCGTAGGGTGTAGGTTATAGAGTGTAGGGTATAGAGTGTATGGAATAGAGTGTTGGGTATAGAGTGTAGAGTGTAGGGTATAGAGTGTAGGGTATAGAGTGTATGGAATAGAGTGTTGGGTATAGAGTGTAGAGTGTAGGGTATAGAGTGTAGGGTATAGAGCGTAGGGTGTAGGGTATAGAGTGTAGGGTATAGAGTGTATGGAATAGAGTGTTGGGTATAGAGTGTAGAGTGTAGAGTATAGAGTGTAGGGTATAGAGTGTATGGAATAGAGTGTTGGGTATAGAGTGTAGAGTGTAGGGTATAGAGTGTAGCGTATAGAGTGTAGGGTATAGAGTGTAGAGTGTAGGGTATAGAGTGTAGGGTATAGAGTGTATGGTATAGAGTGTATGGTATAGATTGTAGGGTATAGAGTGTAGGGTATAGAGTGTAGAGTGTAGGGTATAGAGTGTAGAGTGTAGGGTATAGAGTGTAGGGTATAGAGTGTAGAGTGTAGGGTATAGAGTGTAGGGTATAGAGTGTAGAGTGTATGGTATAGAGTGCAGGGGATATAGTGTAGAGTGTGAGGTATAGAGTGTAGGGCACAGAGTGTAGGGTATAGACTGTATGGTATAGAGTGTATGATATAGATTGTAGGGTATAGAGTGTAGGGTATAGAGTGTAGAGTGTAGTGTATAGAGTGTAGAGTGTAGGGTATAGAGTGTAGGGTGTAGAGTGTATGGTATAGAGTGTAGGGTATAGAGTGTAGAGTGTAGGGTATAGAGTGTAGGGTATAGAGTGTAGAGTGTAGGATATAGAGTGTAGGGTATAGAGTGTAGAGTGTGTGGTATAGAGTGCAGGGGATAGAGTGTAGAGTGTGAGGTATAGAGTGTAGGGTATAGACTGTATGGTATAGAGTGTATGATATAGATTGTAGGGTATAGAGTGTAGGGTATAGAGTGTAGAGTGTAGGGTATAGAGTGTAGAGTGTAGGGTATATAGTGTATGGTATAGAGTGTATGGTATAGATTGTAGGGTATAGAGTGTAGGGTATAGAGTGTAGAGTGTAGGGTATAGAGTGTAGAGTGTAGGGTATAGAGTGTAGGGTATAGAGTGTAGAGTGTAGGGTATAGAGTGTAGAGTATAGAGTGTAGAGTGTATGGTATAGAGTGCAGGGGATAGAGTGTAGAGTGTAGGGTATAGAGTGTAGGGTATAGAGTGTAGAGTGTAGGGTATAGAGTGTAGGGTTTAGAGAGTAGGGTATAGAGTGTAGAGTGTAGGGTATAGAGTGTATGGTATAGAGTTTAGGGTATAGAGTGTAGGGTATAGAGTGTAGGGTATAGAGTGTAAGCTATAAAGTGTAGGGTGTAGATTGTAGGGTATAGAGTGTAGGGTATAGAGTGTAGAGTGTAGGGTATAGAGTGTAGGGTATAGAGTGTAGAGTGTAGGGTATAGAGTGTAGGGTTTAGAGAGTAGGGTATAGAGTGTAGAGTGTAGGGTATAGAGTGTAGAGTGTAGGGTATAGAGTGTAGGGTCTAGAGTGTAGAGTGTAGGGTATAGAGTGTAGGGTTTAGAGAGTTGGGCATAGAGTGTAGAGTGTAGGGTATAGAGTGTAGGGTATAGAGTGTTGGGTATAGAGTGTAGAGTGTAGGGTATAGAGTGTAGAGTGTAGGGTATAGAGTGTAGTGTATAGATTGTAGGGTATAGAGTGTAGATTGTAGGGTATAGAGTGTAGGGTATAGAGTGTATGGTATAGAGTGTAGAGAGTAGGGTATAGAGTGTAGGGTATAGAGTGTAGGGAATAGAGTGTAGGCTATAGAGTGTATGATATAGAGTGTAGGGTATAGAGTGCATGGTATAGAGTGTAGGGTATAGAGTGTAGGGTATAGAGTGTAGGGTATAGAGTGTATGGTATAGAGTGTATGGTATAGATTGTAGGGTATAGAGTGTAGGGTATAGAGTGTAGAGTGTAGGGTATAGAGTGTAGAGTGTAGGATATAGAGTGTAGGGTATAGAGTGTAGAGTGTAGGGTGTAGAGTGTATGGTATAGAGTGCAGGGGATAGAGTGTAGAGTGTGAGGTATAGAGTGTAGGGTATAGAGTGTATGGTATAGAGTGTATGGTATAGATTGTAGGGTATAGAGTGTAGGGTATAGAGTGTAGAGTGTAGGGTATAGGGTGTAGAGTGTAGGGTATAGAGTGTAGGGTATAGAGTGTATGGTATAGAGTGTATGGTATAGAGTTTAGGGTATAGATTGTAGGGTATAGAGTGTAGGGTATAGAGTGTAAGCTATAAAGTGTAGGGTGTAGATTGTAGGGTATAGAGTGTAGGGTATAGAGTGTAGAGTGTAGGGTATAGAGTGTAGGGTATAGAGTGTAGAGTGTAGGGTATAGAGTGTAGGGTTTAGAGAGTAGGGTATAGAGTGTAGAGTGTAGGGTATAGAGTGTAGAGTGTAGGGTATAGAGTGTAGGGTATAGAGTGTAGAGTGTAGGGTATAGAGTGTAGGGTTTAGAGAGTTGGGCATAGAGTGTAGAGTGTAGGGTATAGAGTGTAGGGAATAGAGTGTAGGGTATAGAGTGTAGAGTGTAGGGTATAGAGTGTAGGGTATAGAGTGTAGAGTGTAGGGTATAGAGTGTAGAGTGTAGGGTATAGAGTGTAGTGTATAGATTGTAGGGTATAGAGTGTAGATTGTAGGGTATAGAGTGTAGGGTATAGAGTGCATGGTATAGAGTGTAGGGAATAGAGTGTAGGGTTTAGAGAGTAGGGTATAGAGTGTAGAGTGTAGGGTATAGAGTGTATGGTATAGAGTTTAGGGTATAGAGTGTAAGCTATAAAGTGTAGGGTGTAGATTGTAGGGTATAGAGTGTAGGGTTTAGAGTGTAGAGTGTAGGGTATAGAGTGTAGGGTATAGAGTGTAGAGTGTATGGTATAGAGTGCAGGGGATATAGTGTAGAGTGTGAGGTATAGAGTGTAGGGCACAGAGTGTATGGTATAGAGTGTAGGGTATAGAGTGTAGGGTACAGAGTGTAGTGTATAGAGTGTAGAGTGTAGGGTATAGAGTGTAGGGTGTAGAGTGTATGGTATAGAGTGTAGGGTATAGAGTGTAGAGTGTAGGGTATAGAGTGTAGGGTATAGAGTGTAGAGTGTAGGATATAGAGTGTAGGGTATAGAGTGTAGAGTGTGTGGTATAGAGTGCAGGGGATAGAGTGTAGAGTGTGAGGTATAGAGTGTAGGGTATAGACTGTATGGTATAGAGTGTATGATATAGATTGTAGGGTATAGAGTGTAGGGTATAGAGTGTAGAGTGTAGGGTATAGAGTGTAGAGTGTAGGGTATATAGTGTATGGTATAGAGTGTATGGTATAGATTGTAGGGTATAGAGTGTAGGGTATAGAGTGTAGAGTGTAGGGTATAGAGTGTAGAGTGTAGGGTATAGAGTGTAGGGTATAGAGTGTAGAGTGTAGGGTATAGAGTGTAGAGTATAGAGTGTAGAGTGTATGGTATAGAGTGCAGGGGATAGAGTGTAGAGTGTAGGGTATAGAGTGTAGGGTATAGAGTGTAGAGTGTAGGGTATAGAGTGTAGGGTTTAGAGAGTAGGGTATAGAGTGTAGAGTGTAGGGTATAGAGTGTATGGTATAGAGTTTAGGGTATAGAGTGTAGGGTATAGAGTGTAAGCTATAAAGTGTAGGGTGTAGATTGTAGGGTATAGAGTGTAGGGTATAGAGTGTAGAGTGTAGGGTATAGAGTGTAGAATATAGAGTGTAGAGTGTAGGGTATAGAGTGTAGGGTTTAGAGAGTAGGGTATAGAGTGTAGAGTGTAGGGTATAGAGTGTAGAGTGTAGGGTATAGAGTGTAGGGTATAGAGTGTAGAGTGTAGGGTATAGAGTGTAGGGTTTAGAGAGTTGGGCATAGAGTGTAGAGTGTAGGGTATAGAGTGTAGGGTATAGAGTGTTGGGTATAGAGTGTAGAGTGTAGGGTATAGAGTGTAGGGTATAGAGCGTAGGGTGTAGGGTATAGAGTGTAGGGTATAGAGTGTAGGGTATAGAGTGTAGAGTGTAGGGTATAGAGTGTATGGTATAGAGTGTAGGGTGTAGAGTGTAGGGTATAGAGTGTAGAGTGTAGGGTATAGAGTGTAGAGTGTAGGGTATAGAGTGTAGGGTATAGAGTGTAGAGTGTAGGGTATAGAAAGTAGGGTATAGAGTGTAAAGTGTATGGTATAGAGTGTAGGGGATAGAGTGTATGGTATAGAGTGTATGGTATAGAGTGTATGGTATAGATTGTAGGGTATAGAGTGTAGGGTATCGAGTGTAGAGTGTAGGGTATAGAGTGTAGGGTATAGAGTGTAGGGTATAGAGTGTAGGGTATAGAGTGTAGGGTGTTGAGTGTAGGGTATAGAGTGTAGGGTATAGGGTGTAGGGTATAGAGTGTAGGGTGTAGATTGTAGGGTATAGAGTGTAGGGTATAGAGTGTAGGGTATAGAGTGTAGGGTATAGCGTGTGGGGTATAGAGTGAAGGGTATAGAGTGTAGAGTGTAGGGTATAGAGTGTAGAGTGTAGGGTATAGAGTGTAGGGTATAGAGCGTAGGGTGTAGGTTATAGAGTGTAGGGTATAGAGTGTATGGAATAGAGTGTTGGGTATAGAGTGTAGAGTGTAGGGTATAGAGTGTAGGGTATAGAGTGTATGGAATAGAGTGTTGGGTATAGAGTGTAGAGTGTAGGGTATAGAGTGTAGGGTATAGAGCGTAGGGTGTAGGGTATAGAGTGTAGGGTATAGAGTGTATGGAATAGAGTGTTGGGTATAGAGTGTAGAGTGTAGAGTATAGAGTGTAGGGTATAGAGTGTATGGAATAGAGTGTTGGGTATAGAGTGTAGAGTGTAGGGTATAGAGTGTAGCGTATAGAGTGTAGGGTATAGAGTGTAGAGTGTAGGGTATAGAGTGTAGGGTATAGAGTGTATGGTATAGAGTGTATGGTATAGATTGTAGGGTATAGAGTGTAGGGTATAGAGTGTAGAGTGTAGGGTATAGAGTGTAGAGTGTAGGGTATAGAGTGTAGGGTATAGAGTGTAGAGTGTAGGGTATAGAGTGTAGGGTATAGAGTGTAGAGTGTATGGTATAGAGTGCAGGGGATATAGTGTAGAGTGTGAGGTATAGAGTGTAGGGCACAGAGTGTATGGTATAGAGTGTAGGGTATAGAGTGTAGGGTACAGAGTGTAGTGTATAGAGTGTAGAGTGTAGGGTATAGAGTGTAGGGTGTAGAGTGTATGGTATAGAGTGTAGGGTATAGAGTGTAGAGTGTAGGGTATAGAGTGTAGGGTATAGAGTGTAGAGTGTAGGATATAGAGTGTAGGGTATAGAGTGTAGAGTGTGTGGTATAGAGTGCAGGGGATAGAGTGTAGAGTGTGAGGTATAGAGTGTAGGGTATAGACTGTATGGTATAGAGTGTATGATATAGATTGTAGGGTATAGAGTGTAGGGTATAGAGTGTAGAGTGTAGGGTATAGAGTGTAGAGTGTAGGGTATATAGTGTATGGTATAGAGTGTATGGTATAGATTGTAGGGTATAGAGTGTAGGGTATAGAGTGTAGAGTGTAGGGTATAGAGTGTAGAGTGTAGGGTATAGAGTGTAGGGTATAGAGTGTAGAGTGTAGGGTATAGAGTGTAGAGTGTAGAGTGTATGGTATAGAGTGCAGGGGATAGAGTGTAGAGTGTAGGGTATAGAGTGTAGGGTATAGAGTGTAGAGTGTAGGGTATAGAGTGTAGGGTTTAGAGAGTAGGGTATAGAGTGTAGAGTGTAGGGTATAGAGTGTATGGTATAGAGTTTAGGGTATAGAGTGTAGGGTATAGAGTGTAGGGTATAGAGTGTAAGCTATAAAGTGTAGGGTGTAGATTGTAGGGTATAGAGTGTAGGGTATAGAGTGTAGAGTGTAGGGTATAGAGTGTAGGGTATAGAGTGTAGAGTGTAGGGTATAGAGTGTAGGGTTTAGAGAGTAGGGTATAGAGTGTAGAGTGTAGGGTATAGAGTGTAGAGTGTAGGGTATAGAGTGTAGGGTATAGAGTGTAGAGTGTAGGGTATAGAGTGTAGGGTTTAGAGAGTTGGGCATAGAGTGTAGAGTGTAGGGTATAGAGTGTAGGGTATAGAGTGTTGGGTATAGAGTGTAGAGTGTAGGGTATAGAGTGTAGATTGTAGGGTATAGAGTGTAGTGTATAGATTGTAGGGTATAGAGTGTAGATTGTAGGGTATAGAGTGTAGGGTATAGAGTGTATGGTATAGAGTGTAGAGAGTAGGGTATAGAGTGTAGGGTATAGAGTGTAGGGAATAGAGTGTAGGCTATAGAGTGTATGATATAGAGTGTAGGGTATAGAGTGCATGGTATAGAGTGTAGGGTATAGAGTGTAGGGTATAGAGTGTAGGGTATAGAGTGTATGGTATAGAGTGTATGGTATAGATTGTAGGGTATAGAGTGTAGGGTATAGAGTGTAGAGTGTAGGGTATAGAGTGTAGAGTGTAGGATATAGAGTGTAGGGTATAGAGTGTAGAGTGTAGGGTGTAGAGTGTATGGTATAGAGTGCAGGGGATAGAGTGTAGAGTGTGAGGTATAGAGTGTAGGGTATAGAGTGTATGGTATAGAGTGTATGGTATAGATTGTAGGGTATAGAGTGTAGGGTATAGAGTGTAGAGTGTAGGGTATAGGGTGTAGAGTGTAGGGTATAGAGTGTAGGGTATAGAGTGTATGGTATAGAGTGTATGGTATAGAGTTTAGGGTATAGATTGTAGGGTATAGAGTGTAGGGTATAGAGTGTAAGCTATAAAGTGTAGGGTGTAGATTGTAGGGTATAGAGTGTAGGGTATAGAGTGTAGAGTGTAGGGTATAGAGTGTAGGGTATAGAGTGTAGAGTGTAGGGTATAGAGTGTAGGGTTTAGAGAGTAGGGTATAGAGTGTAGAGTGTAGGGTATAGAGTGTAGAGTGTAGGGTATAGAGTGTAGGGTATAGAGTGTAGAGTGTAGGGTATAGAGTGTAGGGTTTAGAGAGTTGGGCATAGAGTGTAGAGTGTAGGGTATAGAGTGTAGGGTATAGAGTGTAGGGTATAGAGTGTAGAGTGTAGGGTATAGAGTGTAGAGTGTAGGGTATAGAGTGTAGAGTGTAGGGTATAGAGTGTAGTGTATAGATTGTAGGGTATAGAGTGTAGATTGTAGGGTATAGAGTGTAGGGTATAGAGTGCATGGTATAGAGTGTAGGGAATAGAGTGTAGGGTTTAGAGAGTAGGGTATAGAGTGTAGAGTGTAGGGTATAGAGTGTATGGTATAGAGTTTAGGGTATAGAGTGTAAGCTATAAAGTGTAGGGTGTAGATTGTAGGGTATAGAGTGTAGGGTTTAGAGTGTAGAGTGTAGGGTATAGAGTGTAGGGTATAGAGTGTAGAGTGTATGGTATAGAGTGCAGGGGATATAGTGTAGAGTGTGAGGTATAGAGTGTAGGGCACAGAGTGTATGGTATAGAGTGTAGGGTATAGAGTGTAGGGTACAGAGTGTAGTGTATAGAGTGTAGAGTGTAGGGTGTAGAGTGTAGGGTGTAGAGTGTATGGTATAGAGTGTAGGGTATAGAGTGTAGAGTGTAGGGTATAGAGTGTAGGGTATAGAGTGTAGAGTGTAGGATATAGAGTGTAGGGTATAGAGTGTAGAGTGTGTGGTATAGAGTGCAGGGGATAGAGTGTAGAGTGTGAGGTATAGAGTGTAGGGTATAGACTGTATGGTATAGAGTGTATGATATAGATTGTAGGGTATAGAGTGTAGGGTATAGAGTGTAGAGTGTAGGGTATAGAGTGTAGAGTGTAGGGTATATAGTGTATGGTATAGAGTGTATGGTATAGATTGTAGGGTATAGAGTGTAGGGTATAGAGTGTAGAGTGTAGGGTATAGAGTGTAGAGTGTAGGGTATAGAGTGTAGGGTATAGAGTGTAGAGTGTAGGGTATAGAGTGTAGAGTATAGAGTGTAGAGTGTATGGTATAGAGTGCAGGGGATAGAGTGTAGAGTGTAGGGTATAGAGTGTAGAGTGTAGGGTATAGAGTGTAGGGTTTAGAGAGTAGGGTATAGAGTGTAGAGTGTAGGGTATAGAGTGTATGGTATAGAGTTTAGGGTATAGAGTGTAGGGCATAGAGTGTAAGCTATAAAGTGTAGGGTGTAGATTGTAGGGTATAGAGTGTAGGGTATAGAGTGTAGAGTGTAGGGTATAGAGTGTAGGGTATAGAGTGTAGAGTGTAGGGTATAGAGTGTAGGGTTTAGAGAGTAGGGTATAGAGTGTAGAGTGTAGGGTATAGAGTGTAGAGTGTAGGGTATAGAGTGTAGGGTATAGAGTGTAGAGTGTAGGGTATAGAGTGTAGGATTTAGAGAGTTGGGCATAGAGTGTAGAGTGTAGGGTATAGAGTGTAGGGTATAGAGTGTTGGGTATAGAGTGTAGAGTGTAGGGTATAGAGTGTAGGGTATAGAGCGTAGGGTGTAGGGTATAGAGTGTAGGGTATAGAGTGTAGGGTATAGAGTGTAGAGTGTAGGGTATAGAGTGTATGGTATAGAGTGTAGGGTGTAGAGTGTAGGGTATAGAGTGTAGAGTGTAGGGTATAGAGTGTAGAGTGTAGGGTATAGAGTGTAGGGTATAGAGTGTAGAGTGTAGGGTATAGAAAGTAGGGTATAGAGTGTAAAGTGTATGGTATAGAGTGTAGGGGATAGAGTGTATGGTATAGAGTGTATGGTATAGAGTGTATGGTATAGATTGTAGGGTATAGAGTGTAGGGTATCGAGTGTAGAGTGTAGGGTATAGAGTGTAGGGTATAGAGTGTAGGGTATAGAGTGTAGGGTATAGAGTGTAGGGTGTTGAGTGTAGGGTATAGAGTGTAGGGTATAGGGTGTAGGGTATAGAGTGTAGGGTGTAGATTGTAGGGTATAGAGTGTAGGGTATAGAGTGTAGGGTATAGAGTGTAGGGTATAGCGTGTGGGGTATAGAGTGAAGGGTATAGAGTGTAGAGTGTAGGGTATAGAGTGTAGAGTGTAGGGTATAGAGTGTAGGGTATAGAGCGTAGGGTGTAGGTTATAGAGTGTAGGGTATAGAGTGTATGGAATAGAGTGTTGGGTATAGAGTGTAGAGTGTAGAGTATAGAGTGTAGGGTATAGAGTGTATGGAATAGAGTGTTGGGTATAGAGTGTAGAGTGTAGGGTATAGAGTGTAGGGTATAGAGCGTAGGGTGTAGGGTATAGAGTGTAGGGTATAGAGTGTATGGAATAGAGTGTTGGGTATAGAGTGTAGAGTGTAGAGTATAGAGTGTAGGGTATAGAGTGTATGGAATAGAGTGTTGGGTATAGAGTGTAGAGTGTAGGGTATAGAGTGTAGCGTATAGAGTGTAGGGTATAGAGTGTAGAGTGTAGGGTATAGAGTGTAGGGTATAGAGTGTATGGTATAGAGTGTATGGTATAGATTGTAGGGTATAGAGTGTAGGGTATAGAGTGTAGAGTGTAGGGTATAGAGTGTAGAGTGTAGGGTATAGAGTGTAGGGTATAGAGTGTAGAGTGTAGGGTATAGAGTGTAGGGTATAGAGTGTAGAGTGTATGGTATAGAGTGCAGGGGATATAGTGTAGAGTGTGAGGTATAGAGTGTAGGGCACAGAGTGTATGGTATAGAGTGTAGGGTATAGAGTGTAGGGTACAGAGTGTAGTGTATAGAGTGTAGAGTGTAGGGTATAGAGTGTAGGGTGTAGAGTGTATGGTATAGAGTGTAGGGTATAGAGTGTAGAGTGTAGGGTATAGAGTGTAGGGTATAGAGTGTAGAGTGTAGGATATAGAGTGTAGGGTATAGAGTGTAGAGTGTGTGGTATAGAGTGCAGGGGATAGAGTGTAGAGTGTGAGGTATAGAGTGTAGGGTATAGACTGTATGGTATAGAGTGTATGATATAGATTGTAGGGTATAGAGTGTAGGGTATAGAGTGTAGAGTGTAGGGTATAGAGTGTAGAGTGTAGGGTATATAGTGTATGGTATAGAGTGTATGGTATAGATTGTAGGGTATAGAGTGTAGGGTATAGAGTGTAGAGTGTAGGGTATAGAGTGTAGAGTGTAGGGTATAGAGTGTAGGGTATAGAGTGTAGAGTGTAGGGTATAGAGTGTAGAGTATAGAGTGTAGAGTGTATGGTATAGAGTGCAGGGGATAGAGTGTAGAGTGTAGGGTATAGAGTGTAGGGTATAGAGTGTAGAGTGTAGGGTATAGAGTGTAGGGTTTAGAGAGTAGGGTATAGAGTGTAGAGTGTGGGGTATAGAGTGTAGAGTGTAGGGTATAGAGTGTAGGGTATAGAGTGTAGAGTGTAGGGTATAGAGTGTAGTGTTTAGAGAGTTGGGTATAGAGTGTAGAGTATAGAGTGTAGAGTGTAGGGTATAAAGTGTAGAGAGTAGGGTGTAGAGTGTAGGGTATAGAGTGTAGGTTATAGAGTGTAGGGTATAGATTGTAGATTGTAGGGTGTAGAGTGTAGGGTATAGAGTGTAAGGTATAGAGTGTAGGGTATAAAGTGTATGTTATAGAGTGTAGGGTATAGAGTGTAGAGTGTAGGGTATAGAGTGTACGGTATAGAGTGTAGGGTATAGAGTGTTTGGTACAGAGTGTAGGGTAAAGAGTGTAGAGTGTAGGGTATAGAGTGTAGGGTATAGAGTGTAGGGTAAAGAGTGTATGGTATAGAGTGTAGAGTGTAGGGTATAGAGTGTATAGTGTAGGGTATAGAGTGTAGGGTATAGAGTGTATGGAATAGAGTGTTGGGTATAGAGTGTAGAGTGTAGGGTATAGAGTGTAGGGTATAGAGTGTAGGGTATAGAGTGTAGAGTGTAGGGTATAGAGTGTAGGGTATAGAGTGTATGGTATAGAGTGTATGGTATAGATTGTAGGGTATAGAGTGTAGGGTATAGAGTGTATAGTGTAGGGTATAGAGTGTAGAGTGTAGGGTATAGAGTGTAGGGTATAGAGTGTAGAGTGTAGGGTATAGAGTGTAGGGTATAGAGTGTAGAGTGTATGGTATAGAGTGCAGGGGATATAGTATAGAGTGTGAGGTATAGAGTGTAGGGCACAGAGTGTATGGTATAGAGTGTAGGGTATAGAGTGTAGGGTACAGAGTGTAGTGTATAGAGTGTAGAGTGTAGGGTATAGAGTGTAGGGTGTAGAGTGTATGGTATAGAGTGTAGGGTATAGAGTGTAGAGTGTAGGGTATAGAGTGTAGGGTATAGAGTGTAGAGTGTAGGATATAGAGTGTAGGGTATAGAGTGTAGAGTGTGTGGTATAGAGTGCAGGGGATAGAGTGTAGAGTGTGAGGTATAGAGTGTAGGGTATAGACTGTATGGTATAGAGTGTATGATATAAATTGTAGGGTATAGAGTGTAGGGTATAGAGTGTAGAGTGTAGGGTATAGAGTGTAGAGTGTAGGGTATATAGTGTATGGTATAGAGTGTATGGTATAGATTGTAGGGTATAGAGTGTAGGGTATAGAGTGTAGAGTGTAGGGTATAGAGTGTAGAGTGTAGGGTATAGAGTGTAGGGTATAGAGTGTAGAGTGTAGGGTATAGAGTGTAGAGTATAGAGTGTAGAGTGTATGGTATAGAGTGCAGGGGATAGAGTGTAGAGTGTAGGGTATAGAGTGTAGGGTATAGAGTGTAGAGTGTAGGGTATAGAGTGTAGGGTTTAGAGAGTAGGGTATAGAGTGTAGAGTGTAGGGTATAGAGTGTATGGTATAGAGTTTAGGGTATAGAGTGTAGGGCATAGAGTGTAAGCTATAAAGTGTAGGGTGTAGATTGTAGGGTATAGAGTGTAGGGTATAGAGTGTAGAGTGTAGGGTATAGAGTGTAGGGTATAGAGTGTAGAGTGTAGGGTATAGAGTGTAGGGTTTAGAGAGTAGGGTATAGAGTGTAGAGTGTAGGGTATAGAGTGTAGAGTGTAGGGTATAGAGTGTAGGGTATAGAGTGTAGAGTGTAGGGTATAGAGTGTAGGGTTTAGAGAGTTGGGCATAGAGTGTAGAGTGTAGGGTATAGAGTGTAGGGTATAGAGTGTTGGGTATAGAGTGTAGAGTGTAGGGTATAGAGTGTAGGGTATAGAGCGTAGGGTGTAGGGTATAGAGTGTAGGGTATAGAGTGTAGGGTATAGAGTGTAGAGTGTAGGGTATAGAGTGTATGGTATAGAGTGTAGGGTGTAGAGTGTAGGGTATAGAGTGTAGAGTGTAGGGTATAGAGTGTAGAGTGTAGGGTATAGAGTGTAGGGTATAGAGTGTAGAGTGTAGGGTATAGAAAGTAGGGTATAGAGTGTAAAGTGTATGGTATAGAGTGTAGGGGATAGAGTGTATGGTATAGAGTGTATGGTATAGAGTGTATGGTATAGATTGTAGGGTATAGAGTGTAGGGTATCGAGTGTAGAGTGTAGGGTATAGAGTGTAGGGTATAGAGTGTAGGGTATAGAGTGTAGGGTATAGAGTGTAGGGTGTTGAGTGTAGGGTATAGAGTGTAGGGTATAGGGTGTAGGGTATAGAGTGTAGGGTGTAGATTGTAGGGTATAGAGTGTAGGGTATAGAGTGTAGGGTATAGAGTGTAGGGTATAGCGTGTGGGGTATAGAGTGAAGGGTATAGAGTGTAGAGTGTAGGGTATAGAGTGTAGAGTGTAGGGTATAGAGTGTAGGGTATAGAGCGTAGGGTGTAGGTTATAGAGTGTAGGGTATAGAGTGTATGGAATAGAGTGTTGGGTATAGAGTGTAGAGTGTAGGGTATAGAGTGTAGGGTATAGAGTGTATGGAATAGAGTGTTGGGTATAGAGTGTAGAGTGTAGGGTATAGAGTGTAGGGTATAGAGCGTAGGGTGTAGGGTATAGAGTGTAGGGTATAGAGTGTATGGAATAGAGTGTTGGGTATAGAGTGTAGAGTGTAGAGTATAGAGTGTAGGGTATAGAGTGTATGGAATAGAGTGTTGGGTATAGAGTGTAGAGTGTAGGGTATAGAGTGTAGCGTATAGAGTGTAGGTTATAGAGTGTAGAGTGTAGGGTATAGAGTGTAGGGTATAGAGTGTATGGTATAGAGTGTATGGTATAGATTGTAGGGTATAGAGTGTAGGGTATAGAGTGTAGAGTGTAGGGTATAGAGTGTAGAGTGTAGGGTATAGAGTGTAGGGTATAGAGTGTAGAGTGTAGGGTATAGAGTGTAGGGTATAGAGTGTAGAGTGTATGGTATAGAGTGCAGGGGATATAGTGTAGAGTGTGAGGTATAGAGTGTAGGGCACAGAGTGTATGGTATAGAGTGTAGGGTATAGAGTGTAGGGTACAGAGTGTAGTGTATAGAGTGTAGAGTGTAGGGTATAGAGTGTAGGGTGTAGAGTGTATGGTATAGAGTGTAGGGTATAGAGTGTAGAGTGTAGGGTATAGAGTGTAGGGTATAGAGTGTAGAGTGTAGGATATAGAGTGTAGGGTATAGAGTGTAGAGTGTGTGGTATAGAGTGCAGGGGATAGAGTGTAGAGTGTGAGGTATAGAGTGTAGGGTATAGACTGTATGGTATAGAGTGTATGATATAGATTGTAGGGTATAGAGTGTAGGGTATAGAGTGTAGAGTGTAGGGTATAGAGTGTAGAGTGTAGGGTATATAGTGTATGGTATAGAGTGTATGGTATAGATTGTAGGGTATAGAGTGTAGGGTATAGAGTGTAGAGTGTAGGGTATAGAGTGTAGAGTGTAGGGTATAGAGTGTAGGGTATAGAGTGTAGAGTGTAGGGTATAGAGTGTAGAGTATAGAGTGTAGACTGTATGGTATAGAGTGCAGGGGATAGAGTGTAGAGTGTAGGGTATAGAGTGTAGGGTATAGAGTGTAGAGTGTAGGGTATAGAGTGTAGGGTTTAGAGAGTAGGGTATAGAGTGTAGAGTGTGGGGTATAGAGTGTAGAGTGTAGGGTATAGAGTGTAGGGTATAGAGTGTAGAGTGTAGGGTATAGAGTGTAGTGTTTAGAGAGTTGGGTATAGAGTGTAGAGTATAGAGTGTAGAGTGTAGGGTATAAAGTGTAGAGAGTAGGGTGTAGAGTGTAGGGTATAGAGTGTAGGTTATAGAGTGTAGGGTATAGATTGTAGATTGTAGGGTGTAGAGTGTAGGGTATAGAGTGTAAGGTATAGAGTGTAGGGTATAAAGTGTATGTTATAGAGTGTAGGGTATAGAGTGTAGAGTGTAGGGTATAGAGTGTACGGTATAGAGTGTAGGGTATAGAGTGTTTGGTACAGAGTGTAGGGTAAAGAGTGTAGAGTGTAGGGTATAGAGTGTAGGGTATAGAGTGTAGGGTAAAGAGTGTATGGTATAGAGTGTAGAGTGTAGGGTATAGAGTGTATAGTGTAGGGTATAGAGTGTAGGGTATAGAGTGTATGGAATAGAGTGTTGGGTATAGAGTGTAGAGTGTAGGGTATAGAGTGTAGGGTATAGAGTGTAGGGTATAGAGTGTAGAGTGTAGGGTATAGAGTGTAGGGTATAGAGTGTATGGTATAGAGTGTATGGTATAGATTGTAGGGTATAGAGTGTAGGGTATAGAGTGTATAGTGTAGGGTATAGAGTGTAGAGTGTAGGGTATAGAGTGTAGGGTATAGAGTGTAGAGTGTAGGGTATAGAGTGTAGGGTATAGAGTGTAGAGTGTATGGTATAGAGTGCAGGGGATATAGTATAGAGTGTGAGGTATAGAGTGTAGGGCACAGAGTGTATGGTATAGAGTGTAGGGTATAGAGTGTAGGGTACAGAGTGTAGTGTATAGAGTGTAGAGTGTAGGGTATAGAGTGTAGGGTGTAGAGTGTATGGTATAGAGTGTAGGGTATAGAGTGTAGAGTGTAGGGTATAGAGTGTAGGGTATAGAGTGTAGAGTGTAGGATATAGAGTGTAGGGTATAGAGTGTAGAGTGTGTGGTATAGAGTGCAGGGGATAGAGTGTAGAGTGTGAGGTATAGAGTGTAGGGTATAGACTGTATGGTATAGAGTGTATGATATAGATTGTAGGGTATAGAGTGTAGGGTATAGAGTGTAGAGTGTAGGGTATAGAGTGTAGAGTGTAGGGTATATAGTGTATGGTATAGAGTGTATGGTATAGATTGTAGGGTATAGAGTGTAGGGTATAGAGTGTAGAGTGTAGGGTATAGAGTGTAGAGTGTAGGGTATAGAGTGTAGGGTATAGAGTGTAGAGTGTAGGGTATAGAGTGTAGAGTATAGAGTGTAGAGTGTATGGTATAGAGTGCAGGGGATAGAGTGTAGAGTGTAGGTTATAGAGTGTAGGGTATAGAGTGTAGAGTGTAGGGTATAGAGTGTAGGGTTTAGAGAGTAGGGTATAGAGTGTAGAGTGTAGGGTATAGAGTGTATGGTATAGAGTTTAGGGTATAGAGTGTAGGGTATAGAGTGTAAGCTATAAAGTGTAGGGTGTAGATTGTAGGGTATAGAGTGTAGGGTATAGAGTGTAGAGTGTAGGGTATAGAGTGTAGGGTATAGAGTGTAGAGTGTAGGGTATAGAGTGTAGGGTTTAGAGAGTAGGGTATAGAGTGTAGAGTGTAGGGTATAGAGTGTAGAGTGTATGGTATAGAGTGTAGGGTATAGAGTGTAGAGTGTAGGGTATAGAGTGTAGGGTTTAGAGAGTTGGGCATAGAGTGTAGAGTGTAGGGTATAGAGTGTAGGGTATAGAGTGTTGGGTATAGAGTGTAGAGTGTAGGGTATAGAGTGTAGAGTGTAGGGTATAGAGTGTAGTGTATAGATTGTAGGGTATAGAGTGTAGATTGTAGGGTATAGAGTGTAGGGTATAGAGTGTATGGTATAGAGTGTAGAGAGTAGGGTATAGAGTGTAGGGTATAGAGTGTAGGGAATAGAGTGTAGGCTATAGAGTGTATGATATAGAGTGTAGGGTATAGAGTGCATGGTATAGAGTGTAGGGTATAGAGTGTAGGGTATAGAGTGTAGGGTATAGAGTGTATGGTATAGAGTGTATGGTATAGATTGTAGGGTATAGAGTGTAGGGTATAGAGTGTAGAGTGTAGGGTATAGAGTGTAGAGTGTAGGATATAGAGTGTAGGGTATAGAGTGTAGAGTGTAGGGTATAGAGTGTAGGGTATAGAGTGTAGAGTGTATGGTATAGAGTGCAGGGGATAGAGTGTAGAGTGTGAGGTATAGAGTGTAGGGTATAGAGTGTATGGTATAGAGTGTATGGTATAGATTGTAGGGTATAGAGTGTAGGGTATAGAGTGTAGAGTGTAGGGTATAGGGTGTAGAGTGTAGGGTATAGAGTGTAGGGTATAGAGTGTATGGTATAGAGTGTATGGTATAGAGTTTAGGGTATAGATTGTAGGTTATAGAGTGTAGGGTATAGAGTGTATGGTATAGAGTTTAGGGTATAGAGTGTAGGGTATAGAGTGTAAGCTATAAAGTGTAGGGTGTAGATTGTAGGGTATAGAGTGTAGGGTATAGAGTGTAGAGTGTAGGGTATAGAGTGTAGGGTATAGAGTGTAGAGTGTAGGGTATAGAGTGTAGGGTTTAGAGAGTAGGGTATAGAGTGTAGAGTGTAGGGTATAGAGTGTAGAGTGTAGGGTATAGAGTGTAGGGTATAGAGTGTAGAGTGTAGGGTATAGAGTGTAGGGTTTAGAGAGTTGGGCATAGAGTGTAGAGTGTAGGGTATAGAGTGTAGGGTATAGAGTGTAGGGTATAGAGTGTAGAGTGTAGGGTATAGAGTGTAGGGTATAGAGTGTAGAGTGTAGGGTATAGAGTGTAGAGTGTAGGGTATAGAGTGTAGTGTATAGATTGTAGGGTATAGAGTGTAGATTGTAGGGTATAGAGTGTAGGGTATAGAGTGTAGGGTATAGAGTGTAGGGTATAGAGTGTAGAGTGTAGGGTATAGAGTGTAGGGTATAGAGTGTAGAGTGTAGGGTATAGAGTGTAGAGTGTAGGGTATAGAGTGTAGTGTATAGATTGTAGGGTATAGAGTGTAGATTGTAGGGTATAGAGTGTAGGGTATAGAGTGCATGGTATAGAGTGTAGGGAATAGAGTGTAGGGTTTAGAGAGTAGGGTATAGAGTGTAGAGTGTAGGGTATAGAGTGTATGGTATAGAGTTTAGGGTATAGAGTGTAGGGTATAGAGTGTAAGCTATAAAGTGTAGGGTGTAGATTGTAGGGTATAGAGTGTAGGGTATAGAGTGTAGAGTGTAGGGTATAGAGTGTAGGGTATAGAGTGTAGAGTGTATGGTATAGAGTGCAGGGGATATAGTGTAGAGTGTGAGGTATAGAGTGTAGGGCACAGAGTGTATGGTATAGAGTGTAGGGTATAGAGTGTAGGGTACAGAGTGTAGTGTATAGAGTGTAGAGTGTAGGGTATAGAGTGTAGGGTGTAGAGTGTATGGTATAGAGTGTAGGGTATAGAGTGTAGAGTGTAGGGTATAGAGTGTAGGGTATAGAGTGTAGAGTGTAGGATATAGAGTGTAGGGTATAGAGTGTAGAGTGTGTGGTATAGAGTGCAGGGGATAGAGTGTAGAGTGTGAGGTATAGAGTGTAGGGTATAGACTGTATGGTATAGAGTGTATGATATAGATTGTAGGGTATAGAGTGTAGGGTATAGAGTGTAGAGTGTAGGGTATAGAGTGTAGAGTGTAGGGTATATAGTGTATGGTATAGAGTGTATGGTATAGATTGTAGGGTATAGAGTGTAGGGTATAGAGTGTAGAGTGTAGGGTATAGAGTGTGGAGTGTAGGGTATAGAGTGTAGGGTATAGAGTGTAGAGTGTAGGGTATAGAGTGTAGAGTATAGAGTGTAGAGTGTATGGTATAGAGTGCAGGGGATAGAGTGTAGAGTGTAGGGTATAGAGTGTAGGGTATAGAGTGTAGAGTGTAGGGTATAGAGTGTAGGGTTTAGAGAGTAGGGTATAGAGTGTAGAGTGTAGGGTATAGAGTGTATGGTATAGAGTTTAGGGTATAGAGTGTAGGGTATAGAGTGTAAGCTATAAAGTGTAGGGTGTAGATTGTAGGGTATAGAGTGTAGGGTATAGAGTGTAGAGTGTAGGGTATAGAGTGTAGGGTATAGAGTGTAGAGTGTAGGGTATAGAGTGTAGGGTTTAGAGAGTAGGGTATAGAGTGTAGAGTGTAGGGTATAGAGTGTAGAGTGTAGGGTATAGAGTGTAGGGTATAGAGTGTAGAGTGTAGGGTATAGAGTGTAGGGTTTAGAGAGTTGGGCATAGAGTGTAGAGTGTAGGGTATAGAGTGTAGGGTATAGAGTGTTGGGTATAGAGTGTATGGTATAGAGTGTATGGTATAGATTGTAGGGTATAGAGTGTAGGGTATAGAGTGTAGAGTGTAGGGTATAGGGTGTAGAGTGTAGGGTATAGAGTGTAGGGTATAGAGTGTATGGTATAGAGTGTATGGTATAGAGTTTAGGGTATAGATTGTAGGGTATAGAGTGTAGGGTATAGAGTGTATGGTATAGAGTTTAGGGTATAGAGTGTAGGGTATAGAGTGTAAGCTATAAAGTGTAGGGTGTAGATTGTAGGGTATAGAGTGTAGGGTACAGAGTGTAGAGTGTAGGGTATAGAGTGTAGGGTATAGAGTGTAGAGTGTAGGGTATAGAGTGTAGGGTTTAGAGAGTAGGGTATAGAGTGTAGAGTGTAGGGTATAGAGTGTAGAGTGTAGGGTATAGAGTGTAGGGTATAGAGTGTAGAGTGTAGGGTATAGAGTGTAGGGTTTAGAGAGTTGGGCATAGAGTGTAGAGTGTAGGGTATAGAGTGTAGGGTATAGAGTGTAGGGTATAGAGTGTAGAGTGTAGGGTATAGAGTGTAGGGTATAGAGTGTAGAGTGTAGGTTATAGAGTGTAGAGTGTAGGGTATAGAGTGTAGTGTATAGATTGTAGGGTATAGAGTGTAGATTGTAGGGTATAGAGTGTAGGGTATAGAGTGCATGGTATAGAGTGTAGGGAATAGAGTGTAGGGTTTAGAGAGTAGGGTATAGAGTGTAGAGTGTAGGGTATAGAGTGTATGGTATAGAGTTTAGGGTATAGAGTGTAGGGTATAGAGTGTAAGCTATAAAGTGTAGGGTGTAGATTGTAGGGTATAGAGTGTAGGGTATAGAGTGTAGAGTGTAGGGTATAGAGTGTAGGGTATAGAGTGTAGAGTGTATGGTATAGAGTGCAGGGGATATAGTGTAGAGTGTGAGGTATAGAGTGTAGGGCACAGAGTGTATGGTATAGAGTGTAGGGTATAGAGTGTAGGGTACAGAGTGTAGTGTATAGAGTGTAGAGTGTAGGGTATAGAGTGTAGGGTGTAGAGTGTATGGTATAGAGTGTAGGGTATAGAGTGTAGAGTGTAGGGTATAGAGTGTAGGGTATAGAGTGTAGAGTGTAGGATATAGAGTGTAGGGTATAGAGTGTAGAGTGTGTGGTATAGAGTGCAGGGGATAGAGTGTAGAGTGTGAGGTATAGAGTGTAGGGTATAGACTGTATGGTATAGAGTGTATGATATAGATTGTAGGGTATAGAGTGTAGGGTATAGAGTGTAGAGTGTAGGGTATAGAGTGTAGAGTGTAGGGTATATAGTGTATGGTATAGAGTGTATGGTATAGATTGTAGGGTATAGAGTGTAGGGTATAGAGTGTAGAGTGTAGGGTATAGAGTGTAGAGTGTAGGGTATAGAGTGTAGGGTATAGAGTGTAGAGTGTAGGGTATAGAGTGTAGAGTATAGAGTGTAGAGTGTATGGTATAGAGTGCAGGGGATAGAGTGTAGAGTGTAGGGTATAGAGTGTAGGGTATAGAGTGTAGAGTGTAGGGTATAGAGTGTAGGGTTTAGAGAGTAGGGTATAGAGTGTAGAGTGTAGGGTATAGAGTGTATGGTATAGAGTTTAGGGTATAGAGTGTAGGGTATAGAGTGTAAGCTATAAAGTGTAGGGTGTAGATTGTAGGGTATAGAGTGTAGGGTATAGAGTGTAGAGTGTAGGGTATAGAGTGTAGGGTATAGAGTGTAGAGTGTAGGGTATAGAGTGTAGGGTTTAGAGAGTAGGGTATAGAGTGTAGAGTGTAGGGTATAGAGTGTAGAGTGTAGGGTATAGAGTGTAGGGTATAGAGTGTAGAGTGTAGGGTATAGAGTGTAGGGTTTAGAGAGTTGGGCATAGAGTGTAGAGTGTAGGGTATAGAGTGTAGGGTATAGAGTGTTGGGTATAGAGTGTAGAGTATAGGGTATAGAGTGTAGGGTATAGAGCGTAGGGTGTAGGGTATAGAGTGTAGGGTATAGAGTGTAGGGTATAGAGTGTAGAGTGTAGGGTATAGAGTGTATGGTATAGAGTGTAGGGTGTAGAGTGTAGGGTATAGAGTGTAGAGTGTAGGGTATAGAGTGTAGAGTGTAGGGTATAGAGTGTAGGGTATAGAGTGTAGAGTGTAGGGTATAGAAAGTAGGGTATAGAGTGTAAAGTGTATGGTATAGAGTGTAGGGGATAGAGTGTATGGTATAGAGTGTATGGTATAGAGTGTATGGTATAGATTGTAGGGTATAGAGTGTAGGGTATCGAGTGTAGAGTGTAGGGTATAGAGTGTAGGGTATAGAGTGTAGGGTATAGAGTGTAGGGTATAGAGTGTAGGGTGTTGAGTGTAGGGTATAGAGTGTAGGGTATAGGGTGTAGGGTATAGAGTGTAGGGTGTAGATTGTAGGGTATAGAGTGTAGGGTATAGAGTGTAGGGTATAGAGTGTAGGGTATAGCGTGTGGGGTATAGAGTGAAGGGTATAGAGTGTAGAGTGTAGGGTATAGAGTGTAGAGTGTAGGGTATAGAGTGTAGGGTATAGAGCGTAGGGTGTAGGTTATAGAGTGTAGGGTATAGAGTGTATGGAATAGAGTGTTGGGTATAGAGTGTAGAGTGTAGGGTATAGAGTGTAGGGTATAGAGTGTATGGAATAGAGTGTTGGGTATAGAGTGTAGAGTGTAGGGTATAGAGTGTAGGGTATAGAGCGTAGGGTGTAGGGTATAGAGTGTAGGGTATAGAGTGTATGGAATAGAGTGTTGGGTATAGAGTGTAGAGTGTAGAGTATAGAGTGTAGGGTATAGAGTGTATGGAATAGAGTGTTGGGTATAGAGTGTAGAGTGTAGGGTATAGAGTGTAGCGTATAGAGTGTAGGGTATAGAGTGTAGAGTGTAGGGTATAGAGTGTAGGGTATAGAGTGTATGGTATAGAGTGTATGGTATAGATTGTAGGGTATAGAGTGTAGGGTATAGAGTGTAGAGTGTAGGGTATAGAGTGTAGAGTGTAGGGTATAGAGTGTAGGGTATAGAGTGTAGAGTGTAGGGTATAGAGTGTAGAGTGTATGGTATAGAGTGCAGGGGATATAGTGTAGAGTGTGAGGTATAGAGTGTAGGGCACAGAGTGTATGGTATAGAGTGTAGGGTATAGAGTGTAGGGTACAGAGTGTAGTGTATAGAGTGTAGAGTGTAGGGTATAGAGTGTAGGGTGTAGAGTGTATGGTATAGAGTGTAGGGTATAGAGTGTAGAGTGTAGGGTATAGAGTGTAGGGTATAGAGTGTAGAGTGTAGGATATAGAGTGTAGGGTATAGAGTGTAGAGTGTGTGGTATAGAGTGCAGGGGATAGAGTGTAGAGTGTGAGGTATAGAGTGTAGGGTATAGACTGTATGGTATAGAGTGTATGATATAGATTGTAGGGTATAGAGTGTAGGGTATAGAGTGTAGAGTGTAGGGTATAGAGTGTAGAGTGTAGGGTATATAGTGTATGGTATAGAGTGTATGGTATAGATTGTAGGGTATAGAGTGTAGGGTATAGAGTGTAGAGTGTAGGGTATAGAGTGTAGAGTGTAGGGTATAGAGTGTAGGGTATAGAGTGTAGAGTGTAGGGTATAGAGTGTAGAGTATAGAGTGTAGAGTGTATGGTATAGAGTGCAGGGGATAGAGTGTAGAGTGTAGGGTATAGAGTGTAGGGTATAGAGTGTAGAGTGTAGGGTATAGAGTGTAGGGTTTAGAGAGTAGGGTATAGAGTGTAGAGTGTGGGGTATAGAGTGTAGAGTGTAGGGTATAGAGTGTAGGGTATAGAGTGTAGAGTGTAGGGTATAGAGTGTAGTGTTTAGAGAGTTGGGTATAGAGTGTAGAGTATAGAGTGTAGAGTGTAGGGTATAAAGTGTAGAGAGTAGGGTGTAGAGTGTAGGGTATAGAGTGTAGGTTATAGAGTGTAGGGTATAGATTGTAGATTGTAGGGTGTAGAGTGTAGGGTATAGAGTGTAAGGTATAGAGTGTAGGGTATAAAGTGTATGTTATAGAGTGTAGGGTATAGAGTGTAGAGTGTAGGGTATAGAGTGTACGGTATAGAGTGTAGGGTATAGAGTGTTTGGTACAGAGTGTAGGGTAAAGAGTGTAGAGTGTAGGGTATAGAGTGTAGGGTATAGAGTGTAGGGTAAAGAGTGTATGGTATAGAGTGTAGAGTGTAGGGTATAGAGTGTATAGTGTAGGGTATAGAGTGTAGGGTATAGAGTGTATGGAATAGAGTGTTGGGTATAGAGTGTAGAGTGTAGGGTATAGAGTGTAGGGTATAGAGTGTAGGGTATAGAGTGTATGGAATAGAGTGTTGGGTATAGAGTGTAGAGTGTAGAGTATAGAGTGTAGGGTATAGAGTGTATGGAATAGAGTGTTGGGTATAGAGTGTAGAGTGTAGGGTATAGAGTGTAGCGTATAGAGTGTAGGGTATAGAGTGTAGAGTGTAGGGTATAGAGTGTAGGGTATAGAGTGTATGGTATAGAGTGTATGGTATAGATTGTAGGGTATAGAGTGTAGGGTATAGAGTGTAGAGTGTAGGGTATAGAGTGTAGAGTGTAGGGTATAGAGTGTAGGGTATAGAGTGTAGAGTGTAGGGTATAGAGTGTAGGGTATAGAGTGTAGAGTGTATGGTATAGAGTGCAGGGGATATAGTGTAGAGTGTGAGGTATAGAGTGTAGGGCACAGAGTGTATGGTATAGAGTGTAGGGTATAGAGTGTAGGGTACAGAGTGTAGTGTATAGAGTGTAGAGTGTAGGGTATAGAGTGTAGGGTGTAGAGTGTATGGTATAGAGTGTAGGGTATAGAGTGTAGAGTGTAGGGTATAGAGTGTAGGGTATAGAGTGTAGAGTGTAGGATATAGAGTGTAGGGTATAGAGTGTAGAGTGTGTGGTATAGAGTGCAGGGGATAGAGTGTAGAGTGTGAGGTATAGAGTGTAGGGTATAGACTGTATGGTATAGAGTGTATGATATAGATTGTAGGGTATAGAGTGTAGGGTATAGAGTGTAGAGTGTAGGGTATAGAGTGTAGAGTGTAGGGTATATAGTGTATGGTATAGAGTGTATGGTATAGATTGTAGGGTATAGAGTGTAGGGTATAGAGTGTAGAGTGTAGGGTATAGAGTGTAGAGTGTAGGGTATAGAGTGTAGGGTATAGAGTGTAGAGTGTAGGGTATAGAGTGTAGAGTATAGAGTGTAGAGTGTATGGTATAGAGTGCAGGGGATAGAGTGTAGAGTGTAGGGTATAGAGTGTAGGGTATAGAATGTAGAGTGTAGGGTATAGAGTGTAGGGTTTAGAGAGTAGGGTATAGAGTGTAGAGTGTGGGGTATAGAGTGTAGAGTGTAGGGTATAGAGTGTAGGGTATAGAGTGTAGAGTGTAGGGTATAGAGTGTAGTGTTTAGAGAGTTGGGTATAGAGTGTAGAGTATAGAGTGTAGAGTGTAGGGTATAAAGTGTAGAGAGTAGGGTGTAGAGTGTAGGGTATAGAGTGTAGGTTATAGAGTGTAGGGTATAGATTGTAGATTGTAGGGTGTAGAGTGTAGGGTATAGAGTGTAAGGTATAGAGTGTAGGGTATAAAGTGTATGTTATAGAGTGTAGGGTATAGAGTGTAGAGTGTAGGGTATAGAGTGTACGGTATAGAGTGTAGGGTATAGAGTGTTTGGTACAGAGTGTAGGGTAAAGAGTGTAGAGTGTAGGGTATAGAGTGTAGGGTATAGAGTGTAGGGTAAAGAGTGTATGGTATAGAGTGTAGAGTGTAGGGTATAGAGTGTATAGTGTAGGGTATAGAGTGTAGGGTATAGAGTGTATGGAATAGAGTGTTGGGTATAGAGTGTAGAGTGTAGGGTATAGAGTGTAGGGTATAGAGTGTAGGGTATAGAGTGTAGAGTGTAGGGTATAGAGTGTAGGGTATAGAGTGTATGGTATAGAGTGTATGGTATAGATTGTAGGGTATAGAGTGTAGGGTATAGAGTGTATAGTGTAGGGTATAGAGTGTAGAGTGTAGGGTATAGAGTGTAGGGTATAGAGTGTAGAGTGTAGGGTATAGAGTGTAGGGTATAGAGTGTAGAGTGTATGGTATAGAGTGCAGGGGATATAGTATAGAGTGTGAGGTATAGAGTGTAGGGCACAGAGTGTATGGTATAGAGTGTAGGGTATAGAGTGTAGGGTACAGAGTGTAGTGTATAGAGTGTAGAGTGTAGGGTATAGAGTGTAGGGTGTAGAGTGTATGGTATAGAGTGTAGGGTATAGAGTGTAGAGTGTAGGGTATAGAGTGTAGGGTATAGAGTGTAGAGTGTAGGATATAGAGTGTAGGGTATAGAGTGTAGAGTGTGTGGTATAGAGTGCAGGGGATAGAGTGTAGAGTGTGAGGTATAGAGTGTAGGGTATAGACTGTATGGTATAGAGTGTATGATATAGATTGTAGGGTATAGAGTGTAGGGTATAGAGTGTAGAGTGTAGGGTATAGAGTGTAGAGTGTAGGGTATATAGTGTATGGAATAGAGTGTATGGTATAGATTGTAGGGTATAGAGTGTAGGGTATAGAGTGTAGAGTGTAGGGTATAGAGTGTAGAGTGTAGGGTATAGAGTGTAGGGTATAGAGTGTAGAGTGTAGGGTATAGAGTGTAGAGTATAGAGTGTAGAGTGTATGGTATAGAGTGCAGGGGATAGAGTGTAGAGTGTAGGGTATAGAGTGTAGGGTATAGAGTGTAGAGTGTAGGGTATAGAGTGTAGGGTTTAGAGAGTAGGGTATAGAGTGTAGAGTGTAGGGTATAGAGTGTATGGTATAGAGTTTAGGGTATAGAGTGTAGGGTATAGAGTGTAAGCTATAAAGTGTAGGGTGTAGATTGTAGGGTATAGAGTGTAGGGTATAGAGTGTAGAGTGTAGGGTATAGAGTGTAGGGTATAGAGTGTAGAGTGTAGGGTATAGAGTGTAGGGTTTAGAGAGTGGGGTATAGAGTGTAGAGTGTAGGGTATAGAGTGTAGAGTGTAGGGTATAGAGTGTAGGGTATAGAGTGTAGAGTGTAGGATATAGAGTGTAGGGTATAGAGTGTAGAGTGTGTGGTATAGAGTGCAGGGGATAGAGTGTAGAGTGTGAGGTATAGAGTGTAGGGTATAGACTGTATGGTATAGAGTGTATGATATAGATTGTAGGGTATAGAGTGTAGGGTATAGAGTGTAGAGTGTAGGGTATAGAGTGTAGAGTGTAGGGTATATAGTGTATGGAATAGAGTGTATGGTATAGATTGTAGGGTATAGAGTGTAGGGTATAGAGTGTAGAGTGTAGGGTATAGAGTGTAGAGTGTAGGGTATAGAGTGTAGGGTATAGAGTGTAGAGTGTAGGGTATAGAGTGTAGAGTATAGAGTGTAGAGTGTATGGTATAGAGTGCAGGGGATAGAGTGTAGAGTGTAGGGTATAGAGTGTAGGGTATAGAGTGTAGAGTGTAGGGTATAGAGTGTAGGGTTTAGAGAGTAGGGTATAGAGTGTAGAGTGTAGGGTATAGAGTGTATGGTATAGAGTTTAGGGTATAGAGTGTAGGGTATAGAGTGTAAGCTATAAAGTGTAGGGTGTAGATTGTAGGGTATAGAGTGTAGGGTATAGAGTGTAGAGTGTAGGGTATAGAGTGTAGGGTATAGAGTGTAGAGTGTAGGGTATAGAGTGTAGGGTTTAGAGAGTAGGGTATAGAGTGTAGAGTGTAGGGTATAGAGTGTAGAGTGTAGGGTATAGAGTGTAGGGTATAGAGTGTAGAGTGTAGGGTATAGAGTGTAGGGTTTAGAGAGTTGGGCATAGAGTGTAGAGTGTAGGGTATAGAGTGTAGGGTATAGAGTGTAGGGTATAGAGTGTAGAGTGTAGGGTATAGAGTGTAGTGTATAGATTGTAGGGTATAGAGTGTAGATTGTAGGTTATAGAGTGTAGGGTATAGAGTGTATGGTATAGAGTGTAGAGAGTAGGGTATAGAGTGTAGGGTATAGAGTGTAGGGAATAGAGTGTAGGCTATAGAGTGTATGATATAGAGTGTAGGGTATAGAGTGCATGGTATAGAGTGTAGGGTATAGAGTGTAGGGTATAGAGTGTAGGGTATAGAGTGTATGGTATAGAGTGTATGGTATAGATTGTAGGGTATAGAGTGTAGGGTATAGAGTGTAGAGTGTAGGGTATAGAGTGTAGAGTGTAGGATATAGAGTGTAGGGTATAGAGTGTAGAGTGTAGGGTATAGAGTGTAGGGTATAGAGTGTAGAGTGTATGGTATAGAGTGCAGGGGATAGAGTGTAGAGTGTGAGGTATAGAGTGTAGGGTATAGAGTGTATGGTATAAAGTGTATGGTATAGATTGTAGGGTATAGAGTGTAGGGTATAGAGTGTAGAGTGTAGGGTATAGGGTGTAGAGTGTAGGGTATAGAGTGTAGGGTATAGAGTGTATGGTATAGAGTGTATGGTATAGAGTTTAGGGTATAGATTGTAGGGTATAGAGTGTAGGGTATAGAGTGTATGGTATAGAGTTTAGGGTATAGAGTGTAGGGTATAGAGTGTAAGCTATAAAGTGTAGGGTGTAGATTGTAGGGTATAGAGTGTAGGGTATAGAGTGTAGAGTGTAGGGTATAGAGTGTAGGGTATAGAGTGTAGAGTGTAGGGTATAGAGTGTAGGGTTTAGAGAGTAGGGTATAGAGTGTAGAGTGTAGGGTATAGAGTGTAGAGTGTAGGGTATAGAGTGTAGGGTATAGAGTGTAGAGTGTAGGGTATAGAGTGTAGGGTTTAGAGAGTTGGGCATAGAGTGTAGAGTGTAGGGTATAGAGTGTAGGGTATAGAGTGTAGGGTATAGAGTGTAGAGTGTAGGGTATAGAGTGTAGGGTATAGAGTGTAGAGTGTAGGGTATAGAGTGTAGAGTGTAGGGTATAGAGTGTAGTGTATAGATTGTAGGGTATAGAGTGTAGATTGTAGGGTATAGAGTGTAGGGTATAGAGTGCATGGTATAGAGTGTAGGGAATAGAGTGTAGGGTTTAGAGAGTAGGGTATAGAGTGTAGAGTGTAGGGTATAGAGTGTATGGTATAGAGTTTAGGGTATAGAGTGTAGGGTATAGAGTGTAAGCTATAAAGTGTAGGGTGTAGATTGTAGGGTATAGAGTGTAGGGTATAGAGTGTAGAGTGTAGGGTATAGAGTGTAGGGTATAGAGTGTAGAGTGTATGGTATAGAGTGCAGGGGATATAGTGTAGAGTGTGAGGTATAGAGTGTAGGGCACAGAGTGTATGGTATAGAGTGTAGGGTATAGAGTGTAGGGTACAGAGTGTAGTGTATAGAGTGAAGAGTGTAGGGTATAGAGTGTAGGGTGTAGAGTGTATGGTATAGAGTGTAGGGTATAGAGTGTAGAGTGTAGGGTATAGAGTGTAGGGTATAGAGTGTAGAGTGTAGGATATAGAGTGTAGGGTATAAAGTGTAGAGTGTGTGGTATAGAGTGCAGGGGATAGAGTGTAGAGTGTGAGGTATAGAGTGTAGGGTATAGACTGTATGGTATAGAGTGTATGATATAGATTGTAGGGTATAGAGTGTAGGGTATAGAGTGTAGAGTGTAGGGTATAGAGTGTAGAGTGTAGGGTATATAGTGTATGGTATAGAGTGTATGGTATAGATTGTAGGGTATAGAGTGTAGGGTATAGAGTGTAGAGTGTAGGGTATAGAGTGTGGAGTGTAGGGTATAGAGTGTAGGGTATAGAGTGTAGAGTGTAGGGTATAGAGTGTAGAGTATAGAGTGTAGAGTGTATGGTATAGAGTGCAGGGGATAGAGTGTAGAGTGTAGGGTATAGAGTGTAGGGTATAGAGTGTAGAGTGTAGGGTATAGAGTGTAGGGTTTAGAGAGTAGGGTATAGAGTGTAGAGTGTAGGGTATAGAGTGTATGGTATAGAGTTTAGGGTATAGAGTGTAGGGTATAGAGTGTAAGCTATAAAGTGTAGGGTGTAGATTGTAGGGTATAGAGTGTAGGGTATAGAGTGTAGAGTGTAGGGTATAGAGTGTAGGGTATAGAGTGTAGAGTGTAGGGTATAGAGTGTAGGGTTTAGAGAGTAGGGTATAGAGTGTAGAGTGTAGGGTATAGAGTGTAGAGTGTAGGGTATAGAGTGTAGGGTATAGAGTGTAGAGTGTAGGGTATAGAGTGTAGGGTTTAGAGAGTTGGGCATAGAGTGTAGAGTGTAGGGTATAGAGTGTAGGGAATAGAGTGTTGGGTATAGAGTGTAGAGTGTAGGGTATAGAGTGTAGAGTGTAGGGTATAGAGTGTAGTGTATAGATTGTAGGGTATAGAGTGTAGATTGTAGGGTATAGAGTGTAGGGTATAGAGTGTATGGTATAGAGTGTAGAGAGTAGGGTATAGAGTGTAGGGTATAGAGTGTAGGGAATAGAGTGTAGGCTATAGAGTGTATGATATAGAGTGTAGGGTATAGAGTGCATGGTATAGAGTGTAGGGTATAGAGTGTAGGGTATAGAGTGTAGGGTATAGAGTGTATGGTATAGAGTGTATGGTATAGATTGTAGGGTATAGAGTGTAGGGTATAGAGTGTAGAGTGTAGGGTATAGAGTGTAGAGTGTAGGATATAGAGTGTAGGGTATAGAGTGTAGAGTGTAGGGTATAGAGTGTAGGGTATAGAGTGTAGAGTGTATGGTATAGAGTGCAGGGGATAGAGTGTAGAGTGTGAGGTATAGTATAGAGTGTAGGGTATAGAGTGTATGGTATAGAGTGTATGGTATAGATTGTAGGGTATAGAGTGTAGGGTATAGAGTGTAGAGTGTAGGGTATAGGGTGTAGAGTGTAGGGTATAGAGTGTAGGGTATAGAGTGTATGGTATAGAGTGTATGGTATAGAGTTTAGGGTATAGATTGTAGGGTATAGAGTGTAGGGTATAGAGTGTATGGTATAGAGTTTAGGGTATAGAGTGTAGGGTATAGAGTGTAAGCTATAAAGTGTAGGGTGTAGATTGTAGGGTATAGAGTGTAGGGTATAGAGTGTAGAGTGTAGGGTATAGAGTGTAGGGTATAGAGTGTAGAGTGTAGGGTATAGAGTGTAGGGTTTAGAGAGTAGGGTATAGAGTGTAGAGTGTAGGGTATAGAGTGTAGAGTGTAGGGTATAGAGTGTAGGGTATAGAGTGTAGAGTGTAGGGTATAGAGTGTAGGGTTTAGAGAGTTGGGCATAGAGTGTAGAGTGTAGGGTATAGAGTGTAGGGTATAGAGTGTAGGGTATAGAGTGTAGAGTGTAGGGTATAGAGTGTAGGGTATAGAGTGTTGGGTATAGAGTGTAGAGTGTAGGGTATAGAGTGTAGAGTGTAGGGTATAGAGTGTAGTGTATAGATTGTAGGGTATAGAGTGTAGATTGTAGGGTATAGAGTGTAGGGTATAGAGTGTATGGTATAGAGTGTAGAGAGTCGGGTATAGAGTGTAGGGTATAGAGTGTAGGGAATAGAGTGTAGGCTATAGAGTGTATGATATAGAGTGTAGGGTATAGAGTGCATGGTATAGAGTGTAGGGTATAGAGTGTAGGGTATAGAGTGTAGGGTATAGAGTGTATGGTATAGAGTGTATGGTATAGATTGTAGGGTATAGAGTGTAGGGTATAGAGTGTAGAGTGTAGGGTATAGAGTGTAGAGTGTAGGATATAGAGTGTAGGGTATAGAGTGTAGAGTGTAGGGTATAGAGTGTAGGGTATAGAGTGTAGAGTGTATGGTATAGAGTGCAGGGGATAGAGTGTAGAGTGTGAGGTATAGAGTGTAGGGTATAGAGTGTATGGTATAGAGTGTATGGTATAGATTGTAGGGTATAGAGTGTAGGGTATAGAGTGTAGAGTGTAGGGTATAGGGTGTAGAGTGTAGGGTATAGAGTGTAGGGTATAGAGTGTATGGTATAGAGTGTATGGTATAGAGTTTAGGGTATAGATTGTAGGGTATAGAGTGTAGGGTATAGAGTGTATGGTATAGAGTTTAGGGTATAGAGTGTAGGGTATAGAGTGTAAGCTATAAAGTGTAGGGTGTAGATTGTAGGGTATAGAGTGTAGGGTATAGAGTGTAGAGTGTAGGGTATAGAGTGTAGGGTATAGAGTGTAGAGTGTAGGGTATAGAGTGTAGGGTTTAGAGAGTAGGGTATAGAGTGTAGAGTGTAGGGTATAGAGTGTAGAGTGTAGGGTATAGAGTGTAGGGTATAGAGTGTAGAGTGTAGGGTATAGAGTGTAGGGTTTAGAGAGTTGGGCATAGAGTGTAGAGTGTAGGGTATAGAGTGTAGGGTATAGAGTGTAGGGTATAGAGTGTAGAGTGTAGGGTATAGAGTGTAGGGTATAGAGTGTAGAGTGTAGGGTATAGAGTGTAGAGTGTAGGGTATAGAGTGTAGTGTATAGATTGTAGGGTATAGAGTGTAGATTGTAGGGTATAGAGTGTAGGGTATAGAGTGCATGGTATAGAGTGTAGGGAATAGAGTGTAGGCTATAGAGTGTATGATATAGAGTGTAGGGTATAGAGTGCATGGTATAGAGTAAATCCTACACTCTATACCCTACATTCTACACTCTATACCCTACACTCTACACTCTATACCCTACACTCTATACCATACACTCTACACCCTACACTCTATACCCTACACTCTACACTCTATACACTACACTCTGTGCCCTACACTCTATACCCTACACACTATACCATACACTCTGTACCCTACACTCTATACCTCACACTCTACACTATATCCCCTGCACTCTATACCATACACTCTACACTCTATATTCTACACTCTATATCCTACACTCTACACTCTATACCCTACACTCTATACCCTACACTCTACACTCTATACCCTACACTCTACACTCTATACCCTACACTCTATACCCTACAATCTATACCATACACTCTATACCATACACTCTATACCCTACACTCTATACCCTACACTCTGCACTCTATACCCTACACTCTACACCCTACACTCTATACCCTACACTCTACAATCTATACCCTACACTCTACACTCTATACCCTACACTCTATACCCTACAATCTATACCATACACTCTATACCATACACTCTATACCCTACACTCTATATCTCACACTCTACACTCTATCCCCTGCACTCTATACCATACACTCTACACTCTATACCCTACACTCTATACCCTACACTCTACACTCTATACCCTACACTCTATACCCTACACTTTACACTCTATACCCTACACTCTACACTCTATACCCTACACTCTATACCCTACAATCTATACCATACACTCTATGCCATACACTCTATACCCTACACTCTATACCCTACACTCTATACCCTACACTCTATACCATGCACTCTATACCCTACACTCTATATCATACACTCTATAGCCTACACTCTATTCCCTACACTCTATACCATACACTCTATACCCTACACTCTATACCCTACTCTCTACACTCTATACCATACACTCTATACCCTACACTCTATACCCTACAATCTACACTCTATACCCTACAATCTATACACTACACTCTATACCCTACACTCTACACTCTATACCCTACACTCTACACTCTATACCCTACACTCTATACCCTACACTCTACACTCTATACCCTACACTCTATACCCTACACTCTATACTCTATACCCTACACTCTACACTCTATACCCAACTCTCTAAACCCTACACTCTATACCCTACACTCTACACTGTATACCCTACACTCTATACCCTACACTCTACACTCTATACCCTACACTCTACACTCTATACCCTACTCTCTAAACCCTACACTCTATACCCTACACTCTACACTCTATACCCTACACTCTATACCCTACACTCTACACTCTATACCCTACACTCTATACCCTACACTCTATACCCTACACTCTATACCCTACACTCCATACCCTACAATCTACACCCTACACTTTATAGCTTACACTCTATTCCCTACACTCTATACCATACACTCTATACCCTACACTCTATACCCTACACTCTATATCCTACACTCTACACCATACACTCTATACCCTACCCTCTATACCTTACACTCTATACCCTACACTCTACACAGTATACCCTACACTCTATACCCTACACTCTACACTCTATACCCTACACTCTATACCATACACTCTATACCCTACACTCTATACCCTACACTCTACATTCTATACCCTACACTCTACACTCTATACCCTACACTCTACACTCTATACCCTACACTCTATACCCTACAATCTATACCATACACTCTATACCATACACTCTATACCCTACACTCTATACCTCACACTCTACACTCTATCCCCTGCACTCTATACCACACACTCTACACTCTATACCCTACACTCTATATCCTACACTCTACACTCTATACCCTACACTCTATACCCTACACTCTACACTCTATACCCTACACTCTACACTCTATACCCTACACTCTATACCATACACTCTACACCCTACACTCTATACCCTACACTCTACACTCTATACACTACACTCTGTGCCCTACACTCTATACCCTACACACTATACCATACACTCTGTACCCTACACTCTATACCTCACACTCTACACTATATCCCCTGCACTCTATACCATACACTCTACACTCTATACCCTACACTCTATATCCTACACTCTACACTCTATACCCTACACTCTATACCCTACACTCTACACTCTATACCCTACACTCTACACTCTATACCCTACACTCTATACCCTACAATCTATACCATACACTCTATACCATACACTCTATACCCTACACTCTATACCCTACACTCTACACTCTATACCCTACACTCTATACCCTACACTCTATACCCTACACTCTACAATCTATACCCTACACTCTACACTCTATACCCTACACTCTATACCCTACAATCTATACCATACACTCTATACCATACACTCTATACCCTACACTCTATATCTCACACTCTACACTCTATCCCCTGCACTCTATACCATACACTCTACACTCTATACCCTACACTCTATACCCTACACTCTACACTCTATACCCTATACTCTATACCCTACACTTTACACTCTATACCCTACACTCTACACTCTATACCCTACACTCTATACCCTACAATCTATACCATACACTCTATGCCATACACTCTATACCCTACACTCTATACCCTACACTCTATACCCTACACTCTATACCATGCACTCTATACCCTACACTCTATATCATACACTCTATAGCCTACACTCTATTCCCTACACTCTATACCATACACTCTATACCCTACACTCTATACCCTACTCTCTACACTCTATACCATACACTCTATACCCTACACTCTATACCCTACAATCTACACTCTATACCCTACAATCTATACACTACACTCTATACCCTACACTCTACACTCTATACCCTACACTCTACACTCTATACCCTACACTCTATACCCTACACTCTACACTCTATACCCTACACTCTATACCCTACACTCTATACTCTATACCCTACACTCTACACTCTATACCCAACTCTCTAAACCCTACACTCTATACCCTACACTCTACACTCTATACCCTACACTCTATACCCTACACTCTACACTCTATACCCTACACTCTACACTCTATACCCTACTCTCTAAACCCTACACTCTATACCCTACACTCTACACTCTATACCCTACACTCTATACCCTACACTCTACACTCTATACCCTACACTCTATACCCTACACTCTATACCCTACACTCTATACCCTACACTCTATACCCTACAATCTACACCCTACACTTTATAGCTTACACTCTATTCCCTACACTCTATACCATACACTCTATACCCTACACTCTATACCCTACACTCTATATCCTACACTCTACACCATACACTCTATACCCTACCCTCTATACCTTACACTCTATACCCTACACTCTACACAGTATACCCTACACTCTATACCCTACACTCTACACTCTATACCCTACACTCTATACCATACACTCTATACCCTACACTCTATACCCTACACTCTACATTCTATACCCTACACTCTATACCCTACACTCTATACCCTACACTCTACACTTTATACCCTACACTCTATACCCTACTCTCTACACTCTATACCATACACTCTATACCCTACACTCTATACCCTACAATCTACACTCTATACCCTACAATCTATACACTACACTCTATACCCTACACTCTACACTCTATACCCTACACTCTACACTCTATACCCTACACTCTATACCCTACACTCTACACTCTATACCCTACACTCTATACCCTACACTCTATACTCTATACCCTACACTCTACACTCTATACCCAACTCTCTAAACCCTACACTCTATACCCTACACTCTACACTCTATACCCTACACTCTATACCCTACACTCTACACTCTATACCCTACACTCTACACTCTATACCCTACTCTCTAAACCCTACACTCTATACCCTACACTCTACACTCTATACCCTACACTCTATACCCTACACTCTACACTCTATACCCTACACTCTATACCCTACACTCTATACCCTACACTCTATACCCTACACTCTATACCCTACAATCTACACCCTACACTTTATAGCTTACACTCTATACCCTACACTCTATACCCTAAACTCTATACCATACACTCTATACCCTACACTCTATACCCTACACTCTATATCCTACACTCTACACCATACACTCTATACCCTACCCTCTATACCTTACACTCTATACCCTACACTCTACACAGTATACCCTACACTCTATACCCTACACTCTACACTCTATACCCTACACTCTATACCATACACTCTATACCCTACACTCTATACCCTACACTCTACATTCTATACCCTACACTCTATACCCTACACTCTATACCCTACACTCTACACTTTATACCCTACACTCTATACCCTACACTCTATACCCTACACTCTATACCCTACACTCTATACCCTACACTCTACACTCTATACCCTACACTCTATACCCTACACTCTATACCCTACACTCTATACCCTACACTCTATACCCTACACGCTACACTTTATACCCTACACTCTATACCCTACACTCTATACCCTACACTCTATACCCTACACTCTATACCCTACACTCTACACTCTATACCCTCCACTCTATACTCTACACTCTATACCCTACACTCTACACTTTATACCCTACACTCTATACCCTACACTCTATACCCTCCACTCTATACCCTACACTCTACACTCTACACCCTACACTCTACACTTTATACCCTACACTCTATACCCTACACTCTATACCCTTCACTCTATACCATACACGCTATACCCTACACTCTATACCCTACACTCTATACCCTACACTCTATACCCTACACTCTACACCCTACACTCTATACCCTACACCCTATACCCTACACTCTATACCCTACACTCAACACCCTACACTCTATACCCTACACTCTATACCCTACACTCTATACCCTACACTCTATACCCTACACTCTATACCTTACACTCTATACCCTACACTCTTTACCCTACACTCTACACTCTATACCCTACACTCTATACTCTATACCCTACACTCTACACTCTATACCCAACTCTCTAAACCCTACACTCTATACCCTACACTCTACACTCTATACCCTACACTCTATACCCTACACTCTACACTCTATACCCTACACTCTATACCCTACACTCTATACCCTACACTCTATACCCTACACTCTACACTCTATACCCTACTCTCTAAACCCTACACTCTATACCCTACACTCTATACCCTACACTCTACACTCTATACCCTACACTCTATACCCTACACTCTACACTCTATACCCTACACTCTATACCCTACACTCTATACCCTACACTCTACACCATACACTCTATACCCTACCCTCTATACCTTACACTCTATACCCTACACTCTACACTCTATGCCCAACTCTCTAAACCCTACACTCTATACCCTACACTCTACACTCTATACCCTACACTCTATACCCTACACTCTACACTCTATACCCTACACTCTACACTCTATACCCTACTCTCTAAACCCTACACTCTATACCCTACACTCTACACTCTATACCCTACACTCTATACCCTACACTCTACACTCTATACCCTACACTCTATACCCTACAATCTACACCCTACACTTTATAGCTTACACTCTATACCCTACACTCTATACCCTAAACTCTATACCATACACTCTATACCCTACACTCTACACTCTATACCCTACTCTCTAAACCCTACACTCTATACCCTACACTCTACACTCTATACCCTACACTCTATACCCTACACTCTACACTCTATACCCTACACTCTACACTCTATACCCTACTCTCTAAACCCTACACTCTATACCCTACACTCTACTCTCTATACCCTACACTCTATACCCTACACTCTACACTCTATACCCTACACTCTATACCCTACAATCTACACCCTACACTTTATAGCTTACACTCTATACCCTACACTCTATACCCTAAACTCTATACCATACACTCTATACCCTACACTCTATACCCTACAATCTATACCCTAAACTCTATACCATACACTCTATACCATACACTCTATACCCTACACTCTATACCCTACACTCTACACCCTATACCCTACACTCTACACTCTATACCCTACACTCTATACCCTACAATCTATACCATACACTCTATACCATACACTCTATACCCTACACTCTATACCCTACACTCTATACCATGCACTCTATACCCTACACTCTATATCATACACTCTATAGCCTACACTATATTCCCTACACTCTATACCCTACACTCTATACCCTACTCTCTACACTCTATACCATACACTCTATACCCTACACTCTATACCCTACAATCTACACTCTATACCCTACAATCTATACACTACACTCTATACCCTACACTCTACACTCTATACCCTACACTCTACACTCTATACCCAACACTCTATACCCTACACTCTATACCCTACACTCTACACTCTATGCCCAACTCTCTAAACCCTACACTCTATACCCTACACTCTACACTCTATACCCTACACTCTATACCCTACACTCTACACTCTATACCCTACACTCTACACTCTATACCCTACTCTCTAAACCCTACACTCTATACCCTACACTCTACACTCTATACCCTACACTCTATACCCTACACTCTACACTCTATACCCTACACTCTATACCCTACACTCTATACCCTACACTCTATACCCTACACTCTATACCCTACAATCTACACCCTACACTTTATAGCTTACACTCTATTCCCTACACTCTATACCATACACTCTATACCCTACACTCTATACCCTACACTCTATATCCTACACTCTACACCATACACTCTATACCCTACCCTCTATACCTTACACTCTATACCCTACACTCTACACAGTATACCCTACACTCTATACCCTACACTCTACACTCTATACCCTACACTCTATACCATACACTCTATACCCTACACTCTATACCCTACACTCTACATTCTATACCCTACACTCTATACCCTACACTCTATACCCTACACTCTACACTTTATACCCTACACTCTATACCCTACTCTCTACACTCTATACCATACACTCTATACCCTACACTCTATACCCTACAATCTACACTCTATACCCTACAATCTATACACTACACTCTATACCCTACACTCTACACTCTATACCCTACACTCTACACTCTATACCCTACACTCTATACCCTACACTCTACACTCTATACCCTACACTCTATACCCTACACTCTATACTCTATACCCTACACTCTACACTCTATACCCAACTCTCTAAACCCTACACTCTATACCCTACACTCTACACTCTATACCCTACACTCTATACCCTACACTCTACACTCTATACCCTACACTCTACACTCTATACCCTACTCTCTAAACCCTACACTCTATACCCTACACTCTACACTCTATACCCTACACTCTATACCCTACACTCTACACTCTATACCCTACACTCTATACCCTACACTCTATACCCTACACTCTATACCCTACACTCTATACCCTACAATCTACACCCTACACTTTATAGCTTACACTCTATACCCTACACTCTATACCCTAAACTCTATACCATACACTCTATACCCTACACTCTATACCCTACACTCTATATCCTACACTCTACACCATACACTCTATACCCTACCCTCTATACCTTACACTCTATACCCTACACTCTACACAGTATACCCTACACTCTATACCCTACACTCTACACTCTATACCCTACACTCTATACCATACACTCTATACCCTACACTCTATACCCTACACTCTACATTCTATACCCTACACTCTATACCCTACACTCTATACCCTACACTCTACACTTTATACCCTACACTCTATACCCTACACTCTATACCCTACACTCTATACCCTACACTCTATACCCTACACTCTACACTCTATACCCTACACTCTATACCCTACACTCTATACCCTACACTCTATACCCTACACTCTATACCCTACACGCTACACTTTATACCCTACACTCTATACCCTACACTCTATACCCTACACTCTATACCCTACACTCTATACCCTACACTCTACACTCTATACCCTCCACTCTATACTCTACACTCTATACCCTACACTCTACACTTTATACCCTACACTCTATACCCTACACTCTATACCCTCCACTCTATACCCTACACTCTACACTCTACACCCTACACTCTACACTTTATACCCTACACTCTATACCCTACACTCTATACCCTTCACTCTATACCATACACGCTATACCCTACACTCTATACCCTACACTCTATACCCTACACTCTATACCCTACACTCTACACCCTACACTCTATACCCTACACCCTATACCCTACACTCTATACCCTACACTCAACACCCTACACTCTATACCCTACACTCTATACCCTACACTCTATACCCTACACTCTATACCCTACACTCTATACCTTACACTCTATACCCTACACTCTTTACCCTACACTCTACACTCTATACCCTACACTCTATACTCTATACCCTACACTCTACACTCTATACCCAACTCTCTAAACCCTACACTCTATACCCTACACTCTACACTCTATACCCTACACTCTATACCCTACACTCTACACTCTATACCCTACACTCTATACCCTACACTCTATACCCTACACTCTATACCCTACACTCTACACTCTATACCCTACTCTCTAAACCCTACACTCTATACCCTACACTCTATACCCTACACTCTACACTCTATACCCTACACTCTATACCCTACACTCTACACTCTATACCCTACACTCTATACCCTACACTCTATACCCTACACTCTACACCATACACTCTATACCCTACCCTCTATACCTTACACTCTATACCCTACACTCTACACTCTATGCCCAACTCTCTAAACCCTACACTCTATACCCTACACTCTACACTCTATACCCTACACTCTATACCCTACACTCTACACTCTATACCCTACACTCTACACTCTATACCCTACTCTCTAAACCCTACACTCTATACCCTACACTCTACACTCTATACCCTACACTCTATACCCTACACTCTACACTCTATACCCTACACTCTATACCCTACAATCTACACCCTACACTTTATAGCTTACACTCTATACCCTACACTCTATACCCTAAACTCTATACCATACACTCTATACCCTACACTCTACACTCTATACCCTACTCTCTAAACCCTACACTCTATACCCTACACTCTACACTCTATACCCTACACTCTATACCCTACACTCTACACTCTATACCCTACACTCTACACTCTATACCCTACTCTCTAAACCCTACACTCTATACCCTACACTCTACTCTCTATACCCTACACTCTATACCCTACACTCTACACTCTATACCCTACACTCTATACCCTACAATCTACACCCTACACTTTATAGCTTACACTCTATACCCTACACTCTATACCCTAAACTCTATACCATACACTCTATACCCTACACTCTATACCCTACAATCTATACCCTAAACTCTATACCATACACTCTATACCATACACTCTATACCCTACACTCTATACCCTACACTCTACACCCTATACCCTACACTCTACACTCTATACCCTACACTCTATACCCTACAATCTATACCATACACTCTATACCATACACTCTATACCCTACACTCTATACCCTACACTCTATACCATGCACTCTATACCCTACACTCTATATCATACACTCTATAGCCTACACTATATTCCCTACACTCTATACCCTACACTCTATACCCTACTCTCTACACTCTATACCATACACTCTATACCCTACACTCTATACCCTACAATCTACACTCTATACCCTACAATCTATACACTACACTCTATACCCTACACTCTACACTCTATACCCTACACTCTACACTCTATACCCAACACTCTATACCCTACACTCTATACCCTACACTCTACACTCTATGCCCAACTCTCTAAACCCTACACTCTATACCCTACACTCTACACTCTATACCCTACACTCTATACCCTACACTCTACACTCTATACCCTACACTCTACACTCTATACCCTACTCTCTAAACCCTACACTCTATACCCTACACTCTACACTCTATACCCTACACTCTATACCCTACACTCTACACTCTATACCCTACACTCTATACCCTACAATCTACACCCTACACTTTATAGCTTACACTCTATACCCTACACTCTATACCCTAAACTCTATACCATACACTCTACACTCTATACCCTACACTCTATACCCTACACTCTACACTCTATCCCCTGCACTCTATACCACACACTCTACACTCTATACTCTACACTCTATACCCTACACTCTACACTCTATACCCTACACTCTATACCCTACACTCCACACTCTATACCCTACACTCTACACTCTATACCCTACACTCTATACCCTAAAATCTATACCATACACTCTATACCATACACTATATACCCTACACTCTACACTCTATACCCTACTCTCTAAACCCTACACTCTATACCCTACTCTCGACACTCTATACCCTACACTCTATACCCTACACTCTACACTCTATCCCCTGCACTCTATGCCATACACTCTACACTCTATACTCTACACTCTATACCCTACACTCTACACTCTATACCCTACACTCTATACCCTACACTCCACACTCTATACCCTACACTCTACACTCTATACCCTACACTCTATACCCTACAATCTATACCATACACTCTATACCATACACTATATACCCTACACTCTACACTCTATACCCTACACTCTACACTCTATACCCTACACTCTATACCCTACAATCTATATCATACACTCTATACCATACAGTCTATACCCTACACTCTATACCTCACACTCTACACTCTATCCCCTGCACTCTATACCACACACTCTACACTCTATACCCTACACTCTATATCCTACACTCTACACTCTATACCCTACACTCTATACCCTACACTCTACACTCTATACCCTACACTCTATACCATACACTCTACACCCTACACTCTATACCCTACACTCTACACTCTATACACTACACTCTGTACCCTACACTCTATACCCTACACTCTATACCATACACTCTGTGCCCTACACTCTATACCTCACACTCTACACTATATCCCCTGCACTCTATACCATACACTCTACACTCTATACCCTACACTCTATACCCTACACTCTACACTCTATACCCTACACTCTATACCCTACAATCTACACCCTACACTTTATAGCTTACACTCTATACCCTACACTCTATACCCTAAACTCTATACCATACACTCTATATCCTACACTCTACACTCTATACCCTACACTCTATACCCTACACTCTATACCCTACAATCTATACCATACACTCTATACTATACACTCTATACCCTACACTCTATACCCTACACTCTATACCCTTTACTCTATACCATGCACTCTATACCCTACACTCTATATCATACACTCTATAGCCTACACTCTATTCCCTACACTCTATACCATGCACTCTATACCCTACACTCTATACCCTACAATCTACACTCTATACCCTACAATCTATACACTACACTCTATACCCTACACTCTACACTCTATACCCTACACTCTACACTCTATACCCTACACTCTATACCCTACACTCTACACTCTATACCCTACACTCTATACCCTACACTCTATACCCTACACTCTACACTCTATGCCCAACTCTCTAAACCCTACACTCTATACCCTACACTCTACACTCTATACCCTACACTCTATACCCTACACTCTACACTCTATACCCTACACTCTACACTCTATACCCTACTCTCTAAACCCTACACTCTATACCCTACACTCTACACTCTATACCCTACACTCTATACCCTACACTCTACACTCTATACCCTACACTCTATACCCTACAATCTACACCCTACACTTTATAGCTTACACTCTATACCCTACACTCTATACCCTAAACTCTATACCATACACTCTATACCCTACACTCTATACCCTACAATCTATACCCTAAACTCTATACCATACACTCTATACCATACACTCTATACCCTACACTCTATACCCTACACTCTACACCCTATACCCTACACTCTACACTCTATACCCTACACTCTATACCCTACAATCTATACCATACACTCTATACCATACACTCTATACCCTACACTCTATACCTCACACTCTACACTCTATCCCCTGCACTCTATACCATACACTCTACACTCTATACCCTACACTCTATACCCTACACTCTACACTCTATACCCTACACTCTATATCCTACACTCTACACTCTATACCCTACACTCTACACTCTATACCCTACACTCTATACCCTACAATCTATACCATACACTCTATACCATACACTCTATACCCTACACTCTATACCCTACACTCTATACCCTACACTCTATACCATGCACTCTATACCCTACACTCTATATCATACACTCTATAGCCTACACTCTATTCCCTACACTCTATACCCTACACTCTATACCCTACTCTCTACACTCTATACCATACACTCTATACCCTACACTCTATACCCTACAATCTACACTCTATACCCTACAATCTATACACTACACTCTATACCCTACACTCTACACTCTATACCCTACACTCTACACTCTATACCCAACACTCTATACCCTACACTCTATACCCTACACTCTACACTCTATACCCTACACTCTATACCCTACACTCTATACCCTACACTCTACACTCTATGCCCAACTCTCTAAACCCTACACTCTATACCCTACACTCTACACTCTATACCCTACACTCTATACCCTACACTCTACACTCTATACCCTACACTCTACACTCTATACCCTACTCTCTAAACCCTACACTCTATACCCTACACTCTACACTCTATACCCTACACTCTATACCCTACACTCTACACTCTATACCCTACACTCTATACCCTACAATCTACACCCTACACTTTATAGCTTACACTCTATACCCTACACTCTATACCCTAAACTCTATACCATACACTCTATACCCTACACTCTATACCCTACAATCTATACCCTAAACTCTATACCATACACTCTATACCATACACTCTATACCCTACACTCTATACCCTACACTCTACACCCTATACCCTACACTCTACACTCTATACCCTACACTCTATACCCTACAATCTATACCATACACTCTATACCATACACTCTATACCCTACACTCTATACTATACCTCACACTCTACACTCTATCCCCTGCACTCTATACCATACACTCTACACTCTATACCCTACACTCTATACCCTACACTCTACACTCTATACCCTACACTCTATATCCTACACTCTACACTCTATACCCTACACTCTACACTCTATACCCTACACTCTATACCCTACAATCTATACCATACACTCTATACCATACACTCTATACCCTACACTCTATACCCTACACTCTATACCCTACACTCTATACCATGCACTCTATACCCTACACTCTATATCATACACTCTATAGCCTACACTCTATTCCCTACACTCTATACCCTACACTCTATACCCTACTCTCTACACTCTATACCATACACTCTATACCCTACACTCTATACCCTACAATCTACACTCTATACCCTACAATCTATACACTACACTCTATACCCTACACTCTACACTCTATACCCTACACTCTACACTCTATACCCAACACTCTATACCCTACACTCTATACCCTACACTCTACACTCTATGCCCAACTCTCTAAACCCTACACTCTATACCCTACACTCTACACTCTATACCCTACACTCTATACCCTACACTCTACACTCTATACCCTACACTCTACACTCTATACCCTACTCTCTAAACCCTACACTCTATACCCTACACTCTACACTCTATACCCTACACTCTATACCCTACACTCTACACTCTATACCCTACACTCTATACCCTACAATCTACACCCTACACTTTATAGCTTACACTCTATACCCTACACTCTATACCCTAAACTCTATACCATACACTCTATACCCTACACTCTACACTCTATACCCTACTCTCTAAACCCTACACTCTATACCCTACACTCTACACTCTATACCCTACACTCTATACCCTACACTCTACACTCTATCCCCTGCACTCTATACCATACACTCTACACTCTATACTCTACACTCTATACCCTACACTCTACACTCTATACCCTACACTCTATACCCTACACTCCACACTCTATACCCTACACTCTACACTCTATACCCTACACTCTATACCCTACAATCTATACCATACACTCTATACCATACACTATATACCCTACACTCTACACTCTATACCCTACACTCTACACTCTATACCCTACACTCTATACCCTACAATCTATATCATACACTCTATACCATACAGTCTATACCCTACACTCTATACCTCACACTCTACACTCTATCCCCTGCACTCTATACCACACACTCTACACTTTATACCCTACACTCTATATCCTACACTCTACACTCTATACCCTACACTCTATACCCTACACTCTACACTCTATACCCTACACTCTATACCATACACTCTACACCCTACACTCTATACCCTACACTCTTCACTCTATACACTACACTCTGTACCCTACACTCTATACCCTACACTCTATACCATACACTCTGTGCCCTACACTCTATACCTCACACTCTACACTATATCCCCTGCACTCTATACCATACACTCTACACTCTATACCCTACACTCTATACCCTACACTCTACACTCTATACCCTACACTCTATACCCTACAATCTACACCCTACACTTTATAGCTTACACTCTATACCCTACACTCTATACCCTAAACTCTATACCATACACTCTATACCCTACACTCTACACTCTATACCCTACTCTCTAAACCCTACACTCTATTCCCTACACTCTATACCATGCACTCTATACCCTACACTCTATACCCTACAATCTACACTCTATACCCTACAATCTATACACTACACTCTATACCCTACACTCTACACTCTATACCCTACACTCTACACTCTATACCCTACACTCTATACCCTACACTCTACACTCTATACCCTACACTCTATACCCTACACTCTATACCCTACACTCTACACTCTATGCCCAACTCTCTAAACCCTACACTCTATACCCTACACTCTACACTCTATACCCTACACTCTATACCCTACACTCTACACTCTATACCCTACACTCTACACTCTATACCCTACTCTCTAAACCCTACACTCTATACCCTACACTCTACACTCTATACCCTACACTCTATACCCTACACTCTACACTCTATACCCTACACTCTATACCCTACAATCTACACCCTACACTTTATAGCTTACACTCTATACCCTACACTCTATACCCTAAACTCTATACCATACACTCTATACCCTACACTCTATACCCTACAATCTATACCCTAAACTCTATACCATACACTCTATACCATACACTCTATACCCTACACTCTATACCCTACACTCTACACCCTATACCCTACACTCTACACTCTATACCCTACACTCTATACCCTACAATCTATACCATACACTTTATACCATACACTCTATACCCTACACTCTATACCTCACACTCTACACTCTATCCCCTGCACTCTATACCATACACTCTACACTCTATACCCTACACTCTATACCCTACACTCTACACTCTATACCCTACACTCTATATCCTACACTCTACACTCTATACCCTACACTCTACACTCTATACCCTACACTCTATACCCTACAATCTATACCATACACTCTATACCATACACTCTATACCCTACACTCTATACCCTACACTCTATACCCTACACTCTATACCATGCACTCTATACCCTACACTCTATATCATACACTCTATAGCCTACACTCTATTCCCTACACTCTATACCCTACACTCTATACCCTACTCTCTACACTCTATACCATACACTCTATACCCTACACTCTATAACCTACAATCTACACTCTATACCCTACAATCTATACACTACACTCTATACCCTACACTCTACACTCTATACCCTACACTCTACACTCTATACCCAACACTCTATACCCTACACTCTATACCCTACACTCTACACTCTATGCCCAACTCTCTAAACCCTACACTCTATACCCTACACTCTACACTCTATACCCTACACTCTATACCCTACACTCTACACTCTATACCCTACACTCTACACTCTATACCCTACTCTCTAAACCCTACACTCTATACCCTACACTCTACACTCTATACCCTACACTCTATACCCTACACTCTACACTCTATACCCTACACTCTATACCCTACAATCTACACCCTACACTTTATAGCTTACACTCTATACCCTACACTCTATACCCTAAACTCTATACCATACACTCTATACCCTACACTCTACACTCTATACCCTACTCTCTAAACCCTACACTCTATACCCTACACTCTACACTCTATACCCTACACTCTATACCCTACACTCTACACTCTATCCCCTGCACTCTATACCATACACTCTACACTCTATACTCTACACTCTATACCCTACACTCTACACTCTATACCCTACACTCTATACCCTACACTCTACACTCTATACCCTACACTCTACACTCTATACCCTACACTCTATACCCTACAATCTATACCATACACTCTATTCCATACACTATATACCCTACACTCTACACTCTATACCCTACACTCTACACTCTATACCCTACACTCTATACCCTACAATCTATATCATACACTCTATACCATACAGTCTATACCCTACACTCTATACCTCACACTCTACACTCTATCCCCTGCACTCTATACCACACACTCTACACTCTATACCCTACACTCTATATCCTACACTCTACACTCTATACCCTACACTCTATACCCTACACTCTACACTCTATACCCTACACTCTACACTCTATACCCCACTCTCTAAACCCTACACTCTATACCCTACACTCTACACTCTATACCCTACACTCTATACCCTACACTCTACACTCTATACCCTACACTCTATACCCTACAATCTACACCCTACACTTTATAGCTTACACTCTATACCCTACACTCTATACCCTAAACTCTATACCATACACTCTATACCCTACACTCTACACTCTATACCCTACTCTCTAAACCCTACACTCTATACCCTACACTCTACACTCTATACCCTACACTCTATACCCTACACTCTACACTCTATCCCCTGCACTCTATACCATACACTCTACACTCTATACTCTACACTCTATACCCTACACTCTACACTCTATACCCTACACTCTATACCCTACACTCTACACTCTATACCCTACACTCTACACTCTATACCCTACACTCTATACCCTACAATCTATACCATACACTCTATTCCATACACTATATACCCTACACTCTACACTCTATACCCTACACTCTACACTCTATACCCTACACTCTATACCCTACAATCTATATCATACACTCTATACCATACAGTCTATACCCTACACTCTATACCTCACACTCTACACTCTATCCCCTGCACTCTATACCACACACTCTACACTCTATACCCTACACTCTATATCCTACACTCTACACTCTATACCCTACACTCTATACCCTACACTCTACACTCTATACCCTACACTCTATACCATACACTCTACACCCTACACTCTATACCCTACACTCTACACTCTATACACTACACTCTGTACCCTACACTCTATACCCTACACTCTATACCATACACTCTGTGCCCTACACTCTATACCTCACACTCTATACTATATCCCCTGCACTCTATACCATACACTCTACACTCTATACCCTACACTCTATACCCTACACTCTACACTCTATACCCTACACTCTATACCCTACACTCTACACTCTATACCCTACACTATACACTCTATACCCTACACTCTATACCCTACAATCTATACCATACACTCTATACCATACACTCTATACCCTACACTCTATACCCTACACTCTACACTCTATACCCTACACTCTATACCCTACACTCTATACCCTACACTCTACACTCTATACCCAACACTCTATTCCATACACTCTATACCCTACACTCTATACCCTACACTATACACTCTATACCCTACACTCTACACTCTATACCATACACTCTTTACCCTACACTCTATACCCTACACTCTATACCCTACACTCTACACTCTTTACCCTACACTCTGTACCAAACACTCTATACCCTACACTCTATACCGTACACTCTATACCCTACACTCTACACTCTATACCCTACACTCTATAACATACACTTTATACCCTACACTCTATACCTTACACTCTATACCCTACACTCTACACCCTACAATCTACAATCTATACCCTACACTCTATAACCTACACTCTATACCCTACACTCTACACCCTACTCTCTACACTTTATACCCTACACTCTACACTCTATACTCTACACTCTATACCCAACTCTCTAAACACTACACTCTATACCCTACACTCTACACTCTATACCCTACACTCTATACCCTACACTCTACACTCTATACCCCACACTCTACACTCTATACCCTACTCTCTAAACCCTACACTCTATACCCTACACTCTACACTCTATACCCTACACTCTATACCCTACACTCTACACTCTATCCCCTGCACTCTATACCATACACTCTACACTCTATACTCTACACTCTATACCCTACACTCTACACTCTATACCCTACACTCTATACCCTACACTCTACACTCTATACCCTACACTCTACACTCTATACCCTACACTCTATACCCTACAATCTATACCATACACTCTATACCATACACTATATACCCTACACTCTACACTCTATACCCTACACTCTACACTCTATACCCTACACTCTATACCCTACAATCTATATCATACACTCTATACCATACAGTCTATACCCTACACTCTATACCTCACACTCTACACTCTATCCCCTGCACTCTATACCACACACTCTACACTCTATACCCTACACTCTATATCCTACACTCTACACTCTATACCCTACACTCTATACCCTACACTCTACACTCTATACCCTACACTCTATACCATACACTCTACACCCTACACTCTATACCCTACACTCTACACTCTATACACTACACTCTGTACCCTACACTCTATACCCTACACTCTATACCATACACTCTGTGCCCTACACTCTATACCTCACACTCTACACTATATCCCCTGCACTCTATACCATACACTCTACACTCTATACCCTACACTCTATACCCTACACTCTACACTCTATACCCTACACTCTATACCCTACACTCTACACTCTATACCCTACACTCTACACTCTATACCCTACACTCTATACCCTACAATCTATACCATACACTCTATACCATACACTCTATACCCTACACTCTATACCCTACACTCTACACTCTATACCCTACACTCTATACGCTACACTCTATACCCTACACTCTACACTCTATACCCAACACTCTATTCCATACACTCTATACCCTACACTCTATACTCTACACTCTACACTCTATACCCAACACTCTATTCCATACACTCTATACCCTACACTCTATACCCTACACTCTATACCCTACACTCTACACTCTATACCCAACACTCTATTCCATACACTCTATACCCTACACTCTATACCCTACACTATACACTCTATACCCTACACTCTACACTCTATACCATACACTCTTTACCCTACACTCTATACCCTACACTCTATACCCTACACTCTACACTCTTTACCCTACACTCTGTACCAAACACTCTATACCCTACACTCTATACCGTACACTCTATACCCTACACTCTACACTCTATACCCTACACTCTATAACATACACTTTATACCCTACACTCTATACCTTACACTCTATACCCTACACTCTACACCCTACAATCTACAATCTATACCCTACACTCTATAACCTACACTCTATACCCTACACTCTACACCCTACTCTCTACACTTTATACCCTACACTCTACACTCTATACTCTACACTCTATACCCAACTCTCTAAACACTACACTCTATACCCTACACTCTACACTCTATACCCTACACTCTATACCCTACACTCTACACTCTATACCCCACACTCTACACTCTATACCCTACTCTCTAAACCCTACACTCTATACCCTACACTCTACACTCTATACCCTACACTCTATACCCTACACTCTACACTCTATCCCCTGCACTCTATACCATACACTCTACACTCTATACTCTACACTCTATACCCTACACTCTACACTCTATACCCTACACTCTATACCCTACACTCTACACTCTATACCCTACACTCTACACTCTATACCCTACACTCTATACCCTACAATCTATACCATACACTCTATACCATACACTATATACCCTACACTCTACACTCTATACCCTACACTCTACACTCTATACCCTACACTCTATACCCTACAATCTATATCATACACTCTATACCATACAGTCTATACCCTACACTCTATACCTCACACTCTACACTCTATCCCCTGCACTCTATACCACACACTCTACACTCTATACCCTACACTCTATATCCTACACTCTACACTCTATACCCTACACTCTATACCCTACACTCTACACTCTATACCCTACACTCTATACCATACACTCTACACCCTACACTCTATACCCTACACTCTACACTCTATACACTACACTCTGTACCCTACACTCTATACCCTACACTCTATACCATACACTCTGTGCCCTACACTCTATACCTCACACTCTACACTATATCCCCTGCACTCTATACCATACACTCTACACTCTATACCCTACACTCTACACTCTATACCCTACACTCTATACCCTACACTCTACACTCTATACCCTACACTCTACACTCTATACCCTACACTCTATACCCTACAATCTATACCATACACTCTATACCATACACTCTATACCCTACACTCTATACCCTACACTCTACACTCTATACCCTACACTCTATACGCTACACTCTATACCCTACACTCTACACTCTATACCCAACACTCTATTCCATACACTCTATACCCTACACTCTATACTCTACACTCTACACTCTATACCCAACACTCTATTCCATACACTCTATACCCTACACTCTATACCCTACACCCTACGCTCTATACCCTACACTCTATACCCTACACTCTACACTCTATACCCAACACTCTATTCCATACACTCTATACCCTACACTCTATACCCTACACTCTACACTCTATACCCAACACTCTATTCCATACACTCTATACCCTACACTCTATAACCTACACCCTACGCTCTATACCCTACACTCTATACCCTACACTCTACACTCTATACCCTACACTCTACACTCTATACCCTTCACTCTATACCCCACACGCTATACCCTACACTCTATACCCTACACTCTATACCCTACACTCTATACCCTACAATCTACACCCTACACTCTATACCCTACACCCTATACCCTACACTCTATACCCTACACTCAACACCCTACACTCTATACCCTACACTCTATACCCTACACTCTATACCCTACACTCTATACCCTACACTCTACACTCGATACCCTACACTCTATACCCTACAATCTATACCATACACTCTATACCATACACTCTATACCATACACTCTATCCCCTACACTCTATACCATACACTTTACACTCTATACCCTACTTTCTATACCCTACACTCTACACTCTATACCCTACACTCTATACCCTACACTCTACACTCTATACCCTACACTCTACACTCTATACCCTACACTCTACACCCTACACTCTATACCATACACTCTATACCCTACACTCTACACTCTATACCCTACACTCTATACCCTACACTCTATACCCTACACCCTACGCTCTATACCCTACACTCTATACCCTACACTCTACACTCTATACCCAACACTCTATACCCTACACTCTATACCCTACACTCTACACTCTATGCCCAACTCTCTAAACCCTACACTCTATACCCTACACTCTACACTCTATACCCTACACTCTATACCCTACACTCTACACTCTATACCCTACACTCTACACTCTATACCCTACTCTCTAAACCCTACACTCTATACCCTACACTCTACACTCTATACCCTACACTCTATACCCTACACTCTACACTCTATACCCTACACTCTATACCCTACAATCTACACCCTACACTTTATAGCTTACACTCTATACCCTACACTCTATACCCTAAACTCTATACCATACACTCTATACCCTACACTCTACACTCTATACCCTACTCTCTAAACCCTACACTCTATACCCTACACTCTACACTCTATACCCTACACTCTATACCCTACACTCTACACTCTATCCCCTGCACTCTATACCATACACTCTACACTCTATACTCTACACTCTATACCCTACACTCTACACTCTATACCCTACACTCTATACCCTACACTCTACACTCTATACCCTACACTCTACACTCTATACCCTACACTCTATACCCTACAATCTATACCATACACTCTATACCATACACTATATACCCTACACTCTACACTCTATACCCTACACTCTACACTCTATACCCTACACTCTATACCCTACAATCTATATCATACACTCTATACCATACAGTCTATACCCTACACTCTATACCTCACACTCTACACTCTATCCCCTGCACTCTATACCACACACTCTACACTCTATACCCTACACTCTATATCCTACACTCTACACTCTATACCCTACACTCTATACCCTACACTCTACACTCTATACCCTACACTCTATACCATACACTCTACACCCTACACTCTATACCCTACACTCTACACTCTATACACTACACTCTGTACCCTACACTCTATACCCTACACTCTATACCATACACTCTGTGCCCTACACTCTATACCTCACACTCTACACTATATCCCCTGCACTCTATACCATACACTCTACACTCTATACCCTACACTCTATACCCTACACTCTACACTCTATACCCTACACTCTATACCCTACAATCTACACCCTACACTTTATAGCTTACACTCTATACCCTACACTCTATACCCTAAACTCTATACCATACACTCTATACCCTACACTCTACACTCTATACCCTACTCTCTAAACCCTACACTCTATTCCCTACACTCTATACCATGCACTCTATACCCTACACTCTATACCCTACAATCTACACTCTATACCCTACAATCTATACACTACACTCTATACCCTACACTCTACACTCTATAACCTACACTCTACACTCTATACCCTACACTCTATACCCTACACTCTACACTCTATACCCTACACTCTATACCCTACACTCTATACCCTACACTCTACACTCTATGCCCAACTCTCTAAACCCTACACTCTATACCCTACACTCTACACTCTATACCCTACACTCTATACCCTACACTCTACACTCTATACCCTACACTCTACACTCTATACCCTACTCTCTAAACCCTACACTCTATACCCTACACTCTACACTCTATACCCTACACTCTATACCCTACACTCTACACTCTGTACCCTACACTCTATACCCTACAATCTACACCCTACACTTTATAGCTTACACTCTATACCCTACACTCTATACCCTAAACTCTATACCATACACTCTATACCCTACACTCTATACCCTACAATCTATACCCTAAACTCTATACCATACACTCTATACCATACACTCTATACCCTACACTCTATACCCTACACTCTACACCCTATACCCTACACTCTACACTCTATACCCTACACTCTATACCCTACAATCTATACCATACACTCTATACCATACACTCTATACCCTACACTCTATACCTCACACTCTACACTCTATCCCCTGCACTCTATACCATACACTCTACACTCTATACCCTACACTCTATACCCTACACTCTACACTCTATACCCTACACTCTATATCCTACACTCTACACTCTATACCCTACACTCTACACTCTATACCCTACACTCTATACCCTACAATCTATACCATACACTCTATACCATACACTCTATACCCTACACTCTATACCCTACACTCTATACCCTACACTCTATACCATGCACTCTATACCCTACACTCTATATCATACACTCTATAGCCTACACTCTATTCCCTACACTCTATACCCTACACTCTATACCCTACTCTCTACACTCTATACCATACACTCTATACCCTACACTCTATACCCTACAATCTACACTCTATACCCTACAATCTATACACTACACTCTATACCCTACACTCTACACTCTATACCCTACACTCTACACTCTATACCCAACACTCTATACCCTACACTCTATACCCTACACTCTACACTCTATGCCCAACTCTCTAAACCCTACACTCTATACCCTACACTCTACACTCTATACCCTACACTCTATACCCTACACTCTACACTCTATACCCTACACTCTACACTCTATACCCTACTCTCTAAACCCTACACTCTATACCCTACACTCTACACTCTATACCCTACACTCTATACCCTACACTCTACACTCTATACCCTACACTCTATACCTACAATCTACACCCTACACTTATAGCTTACACCTCTATACCCTACACTCTATACCCTACACTCATAACCCTAAACTCTATACCATACACTCTATACCCTACACTCAACACTCTAAACCCTACTCTCACCACCCAACCCACACAACCCTACACTCACTACACACTATACCTAACACTCAAACCTACCCCTACACTCACACCCCATCCACACTACCACTCAACACACAACACCACACCACACTACCCTACACTCAACCCACACTCAACCCTACACACTACACCTACACACTACACCCTACACCTACACCACTACAACCCTACCCAACACAACACCCCACACAACTCTATACCCACACACCCCAACCACACACACCACACCCTACACCCTACACTCTACCACACACTAACCCCAACCTACAAACACCTACCACACAACTATACCCTACACACTAACCCACACACCCACCCACTACCCCTCACACCTATACCACACACCCCCCCCCAACACCCAACACCCCACACCTACACCACAACACTCTACACCCCTACCACACATACCCTACACTCTACACTCTATACCCTACACTCTATACCATACACTCTACACCCTACACTCTATACCCTACACTCTACACTCTATACACTACACTCTGTACCCTACACTCTATACCCTACACTCTATACCATACATTCTGTGCCCTACACTCTATACCTCACACTCTACACTATATCCCCTGCACTCTATACCATACACTCTACACTCTATACCCTACACTCTATACCCTACACTCTACACTCTATACCCTACACTCTATACCCTACACTCTACACTCTATACCCTACACTCTACACTCTATACCCTACACTCTATACCCTACAATCTATACCATACACTCTATACCATACACTCTATACCCTACACTCTATACCCTACACTCTACACTCTATACCCTACACTCTATACCCTACACTCTATACCCTACACTCTACACTCTATACCCAACACTCTATTCCATACACTCTATACCCTACACTCTATACCCTACACTATACACTCTATACCCTACACTCTACACTCTATACCATACACTCTTTACCCTACACTCTATACCCTACACTCTATACCCTACACTCTACACTCTTTACCCTACACTCTGTACCAAACACTCTATACCCTACACTCTATACCGTACACTCTATACCCTACACTCTACACTCTATACCCTACACTCTATAACATACACTTTATACCCTACACTCTATACCTTACACTCTATACCCTACACTCTACACCCTACAATCTACAATCTATACCCTACACTCTATAACCTACACTCTATACCCTACACTCTACACCCTACTCTCTACACTTTATACCCTACACTCTACACTCTATACCCTACACTCTATACCCTACACTCTATACTCTACACTCTATACCCAACTCTCTAAACACTACACTCTATACCCTACACTCTACACTCTATACCCTACACTCTACACTCTATACCCCACACTCTACACTCTATACCCTACTCTCTAAACCCTACACTCTATACCCTACACTCTACACTCTATACCCTACACTCTATACCCTACACTCTACACTCTATCCCCTGCACTCTATACCATACACTCTACACTCTATACTCTACACTCTATACCCTACACTCTACACTCTATACCCTACACTCTATACCCCACACTCTACACTCTATACCCTACACTCTACACTCTATACCCTACACTCTATACCCTACAATCTATACCATACAGTCTATACCATACACTATATACCCTACACTCTACACTCTATACCCTACACTCTATACCCTACACTCTATACCCTACAATCTATATCATACACTCTATACCATACAGTCTATACCCTACACTCTATACCTCACACTCTACACTCTATCCCCTGCACTCTATACCACACACTCTACACTCTATACCCTACACTCTATATCCTACACTCTACACTCTATACCCTACACTCTATACCCTACACTCTACACTCTATACCCTACACTCTATACCATACACTCTACACCCTACACTCTATACCCTACACTCTACACTCTATACACTACACTCTGTACCCTACACTCTATACCCTACACTCTATACCATACACTCTGTGCCCTACACTCTATACCTCACACTCTACACTATATCCCCTGCACTCTATACCATACACTCTACACTCTATACCCTACACTCTATACCCTACACTCTACACTCTATACCCTACACTCTATACCCTACACTCTACACTCTATACCCTACACTCTACACTCTATACCCTACACTCTATACCCTACAATCTATACCATACACTCTATACCATACACTCTATACCCTACACTCTATACCCTACACTCTACACTCTATACCCTACACTCTATACGCTACACTCTATACCCTACACTCTACACTCTATACCCAACACTCTATTCCATACACTCTATACCCTACACTCTATACTCTACACTCTACACTCTATACCCAACACTCTATTCCATACACTCTATACCCTACACTCTATACCCTACACCCTACGCTCTATACCCTACACTCTATACCCTACACTCTACACTCTATACCCAACACTCTATTCCATACACTCTATACCCTACACTCTATACCCTACACTCTACACTCTATACCCAACACTCTATTCCATACACTCTATACCCTACACTCTATAACCTACACCCTACGCTCTATACCCTACACTCTATACCCTACACTCTACAATCTATACCCTACACTCTACACTCTATACCCTTCACTCTATACCCCACACGCTATACCCTACACTCTATACCCTACACTCTATACCCTACACTCTATACCCTACAATCTACACCCTACACTCTATACCCTACACCCTATACCCTACACTCTATACCCTACACTCAACACCCTACACTCTATACCCTACACTCTACACTCGATACCCTACACTCTATACCCTACAATCTATACCATACACTCTATACCATACACTCTATACCATACACTCTATCCCCTACACTCTATACCATACACTTTACACTCTATACCCTACTTTCTATACCCTACACTCTACACTCTATACCCTACACTCTATACCCTACACTCTACACTCTATACCCTACACTCTACACTCTATACCCTACACTCTACACCCTACACTCTATACCATACACTCTATACCCTACACTCTACACTCTATACCCTACACTCTATACCCTACACCCTACGCTCTATACCCTACACTCTATACCCTACACTCTACACTCTATACCCAACACTCTATTCCATATACTCTATACCCTACACTCTATACCCTACACTATACACTCTATACCCTACACTCTACACTTTGCACTCTATACCCTACACTCTATACTCTATACCCTACACTCTATACCGTACATTCTACACTCTATACCCTACACTCTATACCCTACACTCTAATCCCTACACTCTACACTCTATACCCTACACTCTATACCCTACACTCTATACCCTACACTCTACACTCTATACCCTACACTCTATACCCTACACTCTATACCCTACACTCTACACTCTATACCCTACACTCTATATCATACACTATACACTCTATACCCTACACTCTACACTCTATACCATACACTCTTTACCCTACACTTAATACCCTACACTCTATACCCTACACTCTACACTCTATACCCTACACTCTATACAATACACTATACACTCTATACCCTACACTCTACACTCTATACCTTACACTCTTCACCCTACACTCTATACCCTACACTCTATACCCTACACTCTACACTCTATAACCTACACTCTATACCATGCACTCTATATCCTACACTCTATACCCTACACTCTATACCCTACACTCTACACTCTATACCCTACACTCTATACCATACTCTCTATACCCTACACTCTATGCCCTACACTCTAATCTCCATACCATACACTCTATACCCTACACGCTATACCCTACACTCTATACCCTACACTCTACACTCTATACCCTACACTCTATACCCTACACTCTATACCCTACACTCTACACTCTATACCCTACACTCTATATCATACACTATACACTCTATACCCTACACTCTACACTCTATACCATACACTCTTTACCCTACACTTAATACCCTACACTCTATACCCTACACTCTACACTCTATACCCTACACTCTATACCATACACTATACACTCTATACCCTACACTCTACACTCTATACCTTACACTCTTTACCCTACACTCTATACCCTACACTCTATACCCTACACTCTACACTCTATAACCTACACTCTATACCATGCACTCTATATCCTACACTCTATACCCTACACTCTATACCCTACACTCTATGCCCTACACTCTAATCTCCATACCATACACTCTATACCCTACACGCTATACCCTACACTCTATACCCTACACTCTATACCCTACACTCTACACTCTATACCCTACACTCTATACCATACACTCTATACCCTACACTCTACACTCTATACCCTACACTCTATACCATACACTCTATACCATACACTCTATACCATACACTCTACACTCTATTCCCTACACTCTATACCATACACTCTATACCCTACACTCTATACCCTACACTATACACTCTATACCCTACACTCTACACTCTATACCATACACTCTATACCCTACACTCTATACCCTACACTCTACACCCTACAATCTATACCCTACACTCTATACCCTACACCCTACACTCTATACCCTACAATCTACACTCTATACACTACACTCTATACCATACACTCTATACCCTACACTCTATACCATACACTCTACACCATACACCCTATACCATACACTCTATACCCCACACTCTACACTCTATACCCTACACTCTATACCCTACACTCTATACTATACACTCTATACCCTACACTCTATACCCTACACTATACACTCTATACCCTACACTCTACACCATACACTCTATACCCTACACTCTATACTCTACGCTATACACTCTATACCTTACAATCTATACCTTACACTCTTTACCCTACACTCTATACCCTACACTCTATACCCTACACTCTACACTCTATAACCTACACTCTATACCATACACTCTATATCATACACTCTATACCCTACACTCTATACCCTACACTCTACACTATATACCCTACACTCTATACCATACTCTCTATATCCTACACTCTATGCCCTACACTCTAATCTCCATACCATACACTCTTTCTTGTTCAGTCCATAGGCCTACATCATGTGGCAAACCGGTGAGCATGTGGCTCTATTAGTATAGGAGATACCTGAAAACATATCACACTTTTCATCATAGTGCTTTTACCAATGCATAAAATGCATGGAGAAGTCATTTCGAATGACTGGTCCTCAGTGTTGTGAGAACGATGACTGGTTAAAATTTTTGGTGGTTTCTTGTTCAGTCCATAGGCCTACATCATGTGGCAAACCGGTGAGCATGTGGCTCTATTAGTATAGGAGATACAGTGGGGCAAAAAAGTATTTAGTCAGTCAGCAATAGTGCAAGTTCCACCACTGAAAAAGATGAGAGGCGTCTGTAATTTACATCATAGGTAGACCTCAACTATGGGAGACAAACTGAGAAAAAAAAATCCAGAAAATCACATTGTCTGTTTTTTTAACATTTTATTTGCATATTATGGTGGAAAATAAGTATTTGGTCAGAAACAAAATTTCATCTCAATACTTTGTAATATATCCTTTGTTGGCAATGACAGAGGTCAAACGTTTTCTGTAAGTCTTCACAAGGTTGCCACACGCTGTTGTTGGCATGTTGGCCCATTCCTCCATGCAGATCTCTTCTAGAGCAGTGATGTTTTTGGCTTTTCGCTTGGCAACACGGACTTTCAACTCCCTCCAAAGGTTTTCTATAGGGTTGAGATCTGGAGACTGGCTAGGCCACTCCAGGACCTTGAAATGCTTCTTACGAAGCCACTCCTTCGTTGCCCTGGCGGTGTGCTTTGGATCATTGTCATGTTGAAAGACCCAGCCACGTTTCATCTTCAATGCCCTTGCTGATGGAAGGAGGTTTGCACTCAAAATCTCACGATACATGGCCCCATTCATTCTTTCATGTACCCGGATCAGTCGTCCTGGCCACTTTGCAGAGAAACAGCCCAAAAGCATGATGTTTCCACCACCATGCTTTACAGTAGGTATGGTGTTTGATGGATGCAACTCAGTATTCTTTTTCCTCCAAACATGACAAGTTGTGTTTCTACCAAACAGTTCCAGTTTGGTTTCATCAGACCATAGGACATTCTCCCAAAACTCCTCTGGATCATCCAAATGCTCTCTAGCAAACTTCAGACGGACCCGGACATGTACTGGCTTAAGCAGTGGGACACGTCTGGCACTGCAGGATCTGAGTCCATGGTGGCATAGTGTGTTACTTATGGTAGGCCTTGTTACATTGGTCCCAGCTCTCTGCAGTTCATTCACTAGGCCCCCCCGCGTGGTTCTGGGATTTTTGCTCACCGTTCTTGTGATCATTCTGACCCCACGGGGTGGGATTTTGCGTGGAGCCCCAGATCGAGGGAGATTATCAGTGGTCTTGTATGTCTTCCATTTTCTAATTATTGCTCCCACTGTTCATTTCTTCACTCCAAGCTGGTTGGCTATTGCAGATTCAGTCTTCCCAGCCTGGTGCAGGGCTACAATTTTGTTTTTGGTGTCCTTTAACAGCTCTTTGGTCTTCACCGTAGTGGAGTTTGGAGTCAGACTGTTTGAGGGTGTGCACAGGTGTCTTTTTATACTGATAACAAGTTTAAACAGGTGCCATTACTACAGGTAATGAGTGGAGGAAAGAGGAGACTCTTAAAGAAGAAGTTACAGGTCTGTGAGAGCCAGAAATCTTGATTGTTTATTTCTGACCAAATACTTATTTTCCACCATAATATGCAAATAAAATGTTAAAAAAACAGACAATGTGATTTTCTGGATTTTTTTTTCTCAGTTTGTCTCCCATAGTTGAGGTCTACCTATGATGTAAATTACAGGCGCCTCTCATCTTTTTAAGTGGTGGAACTTGCACTATTGCTGACTGACTAAATACTTTTTTGCCCCACTGTACCTGAAAACATATCACACTTTTCATCATAGTGCTTTTACCAATGCATAAAATGCATGGAGAAGTCATTTCGAATGACTGGTCCTCAGTGTTGTGAGAACGATGACTGGTTAAAATTTTTGGTGGTTTCTTGTTCAGTCCATAGGAAACCACTGGGTAAATCTGACAGGGAGAAGGACTTGGGGATCCTAGTTAATGATAAACTTACCTGGAGCAGCCAGTGCCAGGCAGCAGCTGCCAAGGCAAACAGGATCATGGGGTGCATTAAAAGAGGTCTGGATACACATGATGAGAGCATTATACTGCCTCTGTACAAATCCCTAGTTAGACCGCACATGGAGTACTGTGACCAGTTTTGGGCACCGGTGCTCAGGAAGGATATAATGGAACTAGAGAGAGTACAAAGGAGGGCAACAAAATTAATAAAGGGGATGGGAGAACTACAATACCCAGATAGATTAGCGAAATTAGGATTATTTAGTCTAGAAAAAAGACGACTGAGGGGCGATCTAATAACCATGTATAAGTATATAAGGGGACAATACAAATATCTCGCTGAGGATCTGTTTATACCAAGGAAGGTGACGGGCACAAGGGGGCATTCTTTGCGTCTGGAGGAGAGAAGGTTTTTCCACCAACATAGAAGAGGATTCTTTACTGTTAGGGCAGTGAGAATCTGGAATTGCTTGCCTGAGGAGGTGGTGATGGCGAACTCAGTCGAGGGGTTCAAGAGAGGCCTGGATGTCTTCCTGGAGCAGAACAATATTGTATCATACAATTATTAGGTTCTGTAGAAGGACGTAGATCTGGGGATTTATTATGATGGAATATAGGCTGAACTGGATGGACAAATGTCTTTTTTCGGCCTTACTAACTATGTTAATATGTTACTATGTTACTATGTATAGAGTGTAGGGTATAGAGTGTATGGTATAGAGTGTACGGTATAGATTGTAGGGTATAGAGTGTAGGGTATAGAGTGTAGAGTGTAGGGTATAGAGTGTAGAGTGTAGGGTATAGAGTGTAGGGTATAGAGTGTAGAGTGTAGGGTATAGAGTGTAGGGAATAGAGTGTAGAGTGTATGGTATAGAATGCAGGGGATATAGTGTATAGTGTGAGGTATAGAGTGTAGGCTATAGAGTGTAGGGTATAGAGTGTAGGGTATAGAGTGTAGGGTATAGAGTGTAGAGTGTAGGGTATAGAGTGTAGGGTGTAGAGTGTATGGTATAGAGTGTATGGTATAGATTGTAGGGTATAGAGTGTAGGGTATAGAGTGTAGAGTGTAGGGTATAGAGTGTAGAGTGTAGGGTATAGAGTGTAGGGTATAGAGTGTAGAGTGTAGGGTATAGAGTGTAGGGTATAGAGTGTAGAGAGTGTGGTATAGAGTGCAGGGGATAGAGTGTAGAGTGTGAGGTATAGAGTGTAGGGTATAGAGTGCATGGTATGGAGTGTATGGTATAGATTGTAGGGTATAGAGTGTAGGGTATAGAGTGCAGAGTGTAGGGTATAGAGTGTATGGTATAGAGTGTATGGAATAGATTGTAGGGTATAGAGTGTAGGGTATAGAGTGTAGAGTGTAGGGTATAGAGTGTAGAGTGTAGGGTATAGAGTGTAGGGTATAGAGTGTAGAGTGTATGGTATAGAGTGCAGGGGATAGAGTGTAGAGTGTGAGGTATAGAGTGTAGGGTATAGAGTGTATGGTATAGAGTGTATGGTATAGATTGTAGGGTATAGAGTGTAGGGTATAGACTGTAGAGTGTAGGGTATAGAGTGTAGAGTGTAGGGTTTAGAGTGTAGTTTATAGAGTGTAGGGTATAGAGTGTAGAGTGTAGGGTATAGATGGTAGGGTATAGAGTGTATGGTATAGAGTGTATGGTATAGATTGTAGGGTATAGAGTGTAGGGTATAGAGTGTAGAGTGTAGGGGATAGAGTGTAGAGTGTGAGGTATAGAGTGTAGGGTATAGAGTGTATAGTACGGAGTGTATGGTATAGATTGTAGGGTATAGAGTGTAGGGTATAGAGTGTAGAGTGTAGGGTATAAAGTGTAGAGTGTAGGGCATAGAGTGTAGAGTGTAGGGTATAGAATGTAGGGTATAGAGTGTAGAGTGTATGGTATAGAGTGCAGGGGATAGAGTGTAGAGTGTGAGGTATAGAGTGTAGGGTATAGAGTGTATGGTATAGATTATAGGGTATAGAGTGTAGGGTATAGAGTGTAGATTGTAGGGTATAGAGTGTAGAGTGTAGGGTATAGAGTGTAGGGTATAGAGTGTAGGGTATAGAGTGTAGAGTGTAGGGTATAGAGGGTAGGGTATAGAGTGTATGGTATAGAGTGTATGGTATAGATTGTAGGGTATAGAGTGTAGGGTATAGAGTGTAGAGTGTAGGGTATAGAGTGTAGAGTGTATGGTATAGAGTGCAGGGGATAGAGTGTAGAGTGTGAGGTATAGAGTGTATGGTATAGAGTGTAGGGTATAGAGTGTAGGGTATAGAGTGTAGAGTGTAGGGTATAGAGTGTAGGGTATAGAGTGTAGGGTATAGAGTGTAGGGTATAGAGTGTAGGGTATAGAGTGTAGGGTGTAGAGTTTAGGGTATAGAGTGTAGCGTGTAGGGTATAGAGTGTATGGTATAGAGTGTAGAGTGTAGGGTATAGAGTGTATGAAATAGAGTGTAGGGTGTAGAATGTATGTTATAGAGTGTAGGGTATAGAGTGTATGGTATGGAGATTAGAGTGTAGGGCATATAGTGTATGGTATAGAGTGTATGGTATAGAGTGTAGGGTATAGAGTGTAGAGTGTAGGGTATAGAGTGTATGGTATAGAGTGTAGGGTGTAGAGTGTAGATTGTAGGGTATAGAGTGTAGGGTATAGAGTGTAGGGTATAGCGTGTAGGGTATAGAGTGTAGGGTATAGATTGTAGGGTATAGAGTGTAGGGTATAAAGTGTAGAGTGTAGGGTATAGAGTGTATGGTATAGAGTGTAGAGTGTATGGTATAGAGTGTATGGTATAGAGTGTAGGGTGTAGAATGTATGTTATAGAGTGTAGGGTATAGAGTGTATGGTATGGAGATTAGAGTGTAGGGCATAGAGTGTAGGGTATAGAGAGTATGGTATAGAGTGTAGGGTATAGAGTGTAGAGTGTAGGGTATAGAGTGTAGGGTATAGAGTGTATGATATAGAGTGTATGGTATAGAGTGTAGGTTATGGAGTGTAGAGTGTAGGGTATAGAGTGTAGGGTATAGAGTGTAGGGTAAAGAGTGTAAGGTATAGATTGTAAGGTATAGAGTGTATAGCGTAGAGTATAGAGTGTAGGGTATAGAGTGTATGGTGTAGAGTGTAGGGTATAGAGTGTATAGTGTAGGGTATAGAGTGTAGGGTATAGAGTGTATAGTATAGAGTGTAGGGTATAGAGTGTAGGGTATTGAGTGTAGAGTGTGGGGTATAGAGTGTATGGTATAGAGTGTATGGTGTAGAGTGTATGGTATAGAGTGTAGGGTATAGAGTGTATGGTATAGAGTGTAGTGTATAGAGTGTAGATTGTAGGGTATAGAGTGTAGGGTGTAGGGTATAGAGTGTAGGGTATAGATTGTAGGGTGTAGAGTGTAGGGTATAGAGTGTAGGGTATAGAGTGTATGGTATAGAGTGTAGAGTGTAGGGTATAGAGTGTATAGTGTAGGGTATAGAGTGTAGGGTATAGAGTGTATGGTATAGAGTGTAGGGAATAGAGTGTAGAGTGTATGGTATAGAGTGTATGGTATAGAGTGTATGGTATAGAGTGTAGGGTATAGAGTGTAGAGTGTAGGGTATAGAGTGTATGGTATAGAGTGTAGGGTATAGAGTGTAGAGTGTGAGGTATAGAGTGTAGGGTATAGAGTGTAGGGTATAGCGTGTAGGGTATAGAGTGTATGGTATGGAGATTAGAGTGTAGGGCATAGAGTGTAGGGTATAGAGTGTAGGGTATAGAGTGTAGGATATAGAGTGCATGGTATAGAGTGTAGGTTATAGAGTGTAGAGTGTAGGGTATAGAGTGTAGGGTATAGAGTGTAGGGTAAAGAGTGTAAGGTATAGAGTGTAGAGTGTAGGGTATAGAGTGTATAGTGTATGGTATAGAGTGTAGGGTATAGAGTGTAGAGTGTAGGGTATAGAGTGTAGGGTATTAAGTGTAGGGTAAAGAGTGTATGGTATAGAGTGTAGAGTGTAGGGTATAGAGTGTATAGTGTATGATATAGAGTGTAGGGTATAGAGTGTAGAGTGTAGGGTATAGAGTGTAGGGTATAGAGTGTAGGGTATAGAGTGTAGAGTGTAGGGTATAGAGTGTAGGGTATAGCGTGTAGGGTATAGAGTGTATGGTATGGAGATTAGAGTGTAGGGCATAGAGTGTAGGGTATAGAGAGTATGGTATAGAGTGTAGGGTATAGAGTGTAGAGTGTAGGGTATAGAGTGTAGGGTATAGAGTGTAAGATATAGAGTGCATGGTATAGAGTGTAGGTTATAGAGTGTAGAGTGTAGGGTATAGAGTGTAGGGTATAGAGTGTAGGGTAAAGAGTGTAAGGTATAGAGTGTAGAGTGTAGGGTATAGAGTGTATAGTGTATGGTATAGAGTGTAGGGTATAGAGTGTAGAGTGTAGGGTATAGAGTGTAGGGTATTAAGTTTAGGGTAAAGAGTGTATGGTATAGAGTGTAGAGTGTAGGGTATAGAGTGTATAGTGTATGATATAGAGTGTAGGGTATAGAGTGTAGAGTGTAGGGTATAGAGTGTAGGGTATAGAGTGTAGGGTATAAAGTGTAGAGTGTAGGGTATAGAGTGTAGGGTATAGAGTGTAGGGTATAGAGTGTAGAGTGTAGGGATTAGAGTGTAGGGTATAGAGTGTAGGGTATAGAGTGTAGAATGTACGGTATAGAGTGTAGGGTATAGAGTGTAGGGTATAGAGTGCAAAGTGTAGAGTGTAGGGTATAGAGTGTATAGTGTAGGGTATAGAGTGTAGGGTATAGAGTATATGGAATAGAGTGTTGGGTATAGAGTGTAGAGTGTAGGGTATAGAGTGTATGGTATAGAGCGTAGGGTGTAGGGTATAGAGTGTAGGGTATAGAGTGTAGGGTATAGAGTGTAGAGTGTAGGGTATAGAGTGTATGGTATAGAGTGTAGGGTGTAGAGTGTAGGGTATAGAGTGTAGAGTGTAGGGTATAGAGTGTAGAGTGTAGGGTATAGAGTGTAGGGTATAGAGTGTAGAGTGTAGGGTATAGAAAGTAGGGTATAGAGTGTAAAGTGTATGGTATAGAGTGTAGGGGATAGAGTGTATGGTATAGAGTGTATGGTATAGAGTGTATGGTATAGATTGTAGGGTATAGAGTGTAGGGTATCGAGTGTAGAGTGTAGGGTATAGAGTGTAGGGTGTTGAGTGTAGGGTATAGAGTGTAGGGTATAGGGTGTAGGGTATAGAGTGTAGGGTGTAGATTGTAGGGTATAGAGTGTAGGGTATAGAGTGTAGGGTATAGAGTGTAGGGTATAGCGTGTGGGGTATAGAGTGAAGGGTATAGAGTGTAGAGTGTAGGGTATAGAGTGTAGAGTGTAGGGTATAGAGTGTAGGGTATAGAGCGTAGGGTGTAGGTTATAGAGTGTAGGGTATAGAGTGTATGGAATAGAGTGTTGGGTATAGAGTGTAGAGTGTAGGGTATAGAGTGTATGGAATAGAGTGTTGGGTATAGAGTGTAGAGTGTAGGGTATAGAGTGTAGGGTATAGAGCGTAGGGTGTAGGGTATAGAGTGTAGGGTATAGAGTGTATGGAATAGAGTGTTGGGTATAGAGTGTAGAGTGTAGAGTATAGAGTGTAGGGTATAGAGTGTATGGAATAGAGTGTTGGGTATAGAGTGTAGAGTGTAGGGTATAGAGTGTAGCGTATAGAGTGTAGGGTATAGAGTGTAGAGTGTAGGGTATAGAGTGTAGGGTATAGAGTGTATGGTATAGAGTGTATGGTATAGATTGTAGGGTATAGAGTGTAGGGTATAGAGTGTAGAGTGTAGGGTATAGAGTGTAGAGTGTAGGGTATAGAGTGTAGGGTATAGAGTGTAGAGTGTAGGGTATAGAGTGTAGGGTATAGAGTGTAGAGTGTATGGTATAGAGTGCAGGGGATATAGTGTAGAGTGTGAGGTATAGAGTGTAGGGCACAGAGTGTATGGTATAGAGTGTAGGGTATAGAGTGTAGGGTACAGAGTGTAGTGTATAGAGTGTAGAGTGTAGGGTATAGAGTGTAGGGTGTAGAGTGTATGGTATAGAGTGTAGGGTATAGAGTGTAGAGTGTAGGGTATAGAGTGTAGGGTATAGAGTGTAGAGTGTAGGATATAGAGTGTAGGGTATAGAGTGTAGAGTGTGTGGTATAGAGTGCAGGGGATAGAGTGTAGAGTGTGAGGTATAGAGTGTAGGGTATAGACTGTATGGTATAGAGTGTATGATATAGATTGTAGGGTATAGAGTGTAGGGTATAGAGTGTAGAGTGTAGGGTATAGAGTGTAGAGTGTAGGGTATATAGTGTATGGTATAGAGTGTATGGTATAGATTGTAGGGTATAGAGTGTAGGGTATAGAGTGTAGAGTGTAGGGTATAGAGTGTAGAGTGTAGGGTATAGAGTGTAGGGTATAGAGTGTAGAGTGTAGGGTATAGAGTGTAGAGTATAGAGTGTAGAGTGTATGGTATAGAGTGCAGGGGATAGAGTGTAGAGTGTAGGGTATAGAGTGTAGGGTATAGAGTGTAGAGTGTAGGGTATAGAGTGTAGGGTTTAGAGAGTAGGGTATAGAGTGTAGAGTGTGGGGTATAGAGTGTAGAGTGTAGGGTATAGAGTGTAGGGTATAGAGTGTAGAGTGTAGGGTATAGAGTGTAGTGTTTAGAGAGTTGGGTATAGAGTGTAGAGTATAGAGTGTAGGGTATAGAGTGTAGGGTATAGAGTGTAGGGTATAAAGTGTAGAGAGTAGGGTGTAGAGTGTAGGGTATAGAGTGTAGGTTATAGAGTGTAGGGTATAGATTGTAGATTGTAGGGTGTAGAGTGTAGGGTATAGAGTGTAAGGTATAGAGTGTAGGGTATAAAGTGTATGTTATAGAGTGTAGGGTATAGAGTGTAGAGTGTAGGGTATAGAGTATACGGTATAGAGTGTAGGGTATAGAGTGTTTGGTACAGAGTGTAGGGTAAAGAGTGTAGAGTGTAGGGTATAGAGTGTAGGGTATAGAGTGTAGGGTAAAGAGTGTATGGTATAGAGTGTAGAGTGTAGGGTATAGAGTGTATAGTGTAGGGTATAGAGTGTAGGGTATAGATTGTAGGGTATAGAGTGTAGGGTATAGAGTGTAGAGTGTAGGGTATAGAGTGTAGAGTGTAGGGTATAGAGTGTAGGGTATAGAGTGTAGAGTGTAGGGTATAGAGTGTAGGGTATAGAGTGTAGAGTGTATGGTATAGAGTGCAGGGGATATAGTGTAGAGTGTGAGGTATAGAGTGTAGGGCACAGAGTGTATGGTATAGAGTGTAGGGTATAGAGTGTAGGGTACAGAGTGTAGTGTATAGAGTGTAGAGTGTAGGGTATAGAGTGTAGGGTGTAGAGTGTATGGTATAGAGTGTAGGGTATAGAGTGTAGAGTGTAGGGTATAGAGTGTAGGGTATAGAGTGTAGAGTGTAGGATATAGAGTGTAGGGTATAGAGTGTAGAGTGTGTGGTATAGAGTGCAGGGGATAGAGTGTAGAGTGTGAGGTATAGAGTGTAGGGTATAGACTGTATGGTATAGAGTGTATGATATAGATTGTAGGGTATAGAGTGTAGGGTATAGAGTGTAGAGTGTAGGGTATAGAGTGTAGAGTGTAGGGTATATAGTGTATGGTATAGAGTGTATGGTATAGATTGTAGGGTATAGAGTGTAGGGTATAGAGTGTAGAGTGTAGGGTATAGAGTGTAGAGTGTAGGGTATAGAGTGTAGGGTATAGAGTGTAGAGTGTAGGGTATAGAGTGTAGAGTATAGAGTGTAGAGTGTATGGTATAGAGTGCAGGGGATAGAGTGTAGAGTGTAGGGTATAGAGTGTAGGGTATAGAGTGTAGAGTGTAGGGTATAGAGTGTAGGGTTTAGAGAGTAGGGTATAGAGTGTAGAGTGTAGGGTATAGAGTGTATGGTATAGAGTTTAGGGTATAGAGTGTAGGGTATAGAGTGTAAGCTATAAAGTGTAGGGTGTAGATTGTAGGGTATAGAGTGTAGGGTATAGAGTGTAGAGTGTAGGGTATAGAGTGTAGGGTATAGAGTGTAGAGTGTAGGGTATAGAGTGTAGGGTTTAGAGAGTAGGGTATAGAGTGTAGAGTGTAGGGTATAGAGTGTAGAGTGTAGGGTATAGAGTGTAGGGTATAGAGTGTAGAGTGTAGGGTATAGAGTGTAGGGTTTAGAGAGTTGGGCATAGAGTGTAGAGTGTAGGGTATAGAGTGTAGGGTATAGAGTGTTGGGTATAGAGTGTAGAGTGTAGGGTATAGAGTGTAGAGTGTAGGGTATAGAGTGTAGTGTATAGATTGTAGGGTATAGAGTGTAGATTGTAGGGTATAGAGTGTAGGGTATAGAGTGTATGGTATAGAGTGTAGAGAGTAGGGTATAGAGTGTAGGGTATAGAGTGTAGGGAATAGAGTGTAGGCTATAGAGTGTATGATATAGAGTGTAGGGTATAGAGTGCATGGTATAGAGTGTAGGGTATAGAGTGTAGGGTATAGAGTGTAGGGTATAGAGTGTATGGTATAGAGTGTATGGTATAGATTGTAGGGTATAGAGTGTAGGGTATAGAGTGTAGAGTGTAGGGTATAGAGTGTAGAGTGTAGGATATAGAGTGTAGGGTATAGAGTGTAGAGTGTAGGGTATAGAGTGTAGGGTATAGAGTGTAGAGTGTATGGTATAGAGTGCAGGGGATAGAGTGTAGAGTGTGAGGTATAGAGTGTAGGGTATAGAGTGTATGGTATAGAGTGTATGGTATAGATTGTAGGGTATAGAGTGTAGGGTATAGAGTGTAGAGTGTAGGGTATAGGGTGTAGAGTGTAGGGTATAGAGTGTAGGGTATAGAGTGTATGGTATAGAGTGTATGGTATAGAGTTTAGGGTATAGATTGTAGGGTATAGAGTGTAGGGTATAGAGTGTAAGCTATAAAGTGTAGGGTGTAGATTGTAGGGTATAGAGTGTAGGGTATAGAGTGTAGAGTGTAGGGTATAGAGTGTAGGGTATAGAGTGTAGAGTGTAGGGTATAGAGTGTAGGGTTTAGAGAGTAGGGTATAGAGTGTAGAGTGTAGGGTATAGAGTGTAGAGTGTAGGGTATAGAGTGTAGGGTATAGAGTGTAGAGTGTAGGGTATAGAGTGTAGGGTTTAGAGAGTTGGGCATAGAGTGTAGAGTGTAGGGTATAGAGTGTAGGGTATAGAGTGTAGGGTATAGAGTGTAGAGTGTAGGGTATAGAGTGTAGGGTATAGAGTGTAGAGTGTAGGGTATAGAGTGTAGAGTGTAGGGTATAGAGTGTAGTGTATAGATTGTAGGGTATAGAGTGTAGATTGTAGGGTATAGAGTGTAGGGTATAGAGTGCATGGTATAGAGTGTAGGGAATAGAGTGTAGGGTTTAGAGAGTAGGGTATAGAGTGTAGAGTGTAGGGTATAGAGTGTATGGTATAGAGTTTAGGGTATAGAGTGTAAGCTATAAAGTGTAGGGTGTAGATTGTAGGGTATAGAGTGTAGGGTTTAGAGTGTAGAGTGTAGGGTATAGAGTGTAGGGTATAGAGTGTAGAGTGTATGGTATAGAGTGCAGGGGATATAGTGTAGAGTGTGAGGTATAGAGTGTAGGGCACAGAGTGTATGGTATAGAGTGTAGGGTATAGAGTGTAGGGTACAGAGTGTAGTGTATAGAGTGTAGAGTGTAGGGTATAGAGTGTAGGGTGTAGAGTGTATGGTATAGAGTGTAGGGTATAGAGTGTAGAGTGTAGGGTATAGAGTGTAGGGTATAGAGTGTAGAGTGTAGGATATAGAGTGTAGGGTATAGAGTGTAGAGTGTGTGGTATAGAGTGCAGGGGATAGAGTGTAGAGTGTGAGGTATAGAGTGTAGGGTATAGACTGTATGGTATAGAGTGTATGATATAGATTGTAGGGTATAGAGTGTAGGGTATAGAGTGTAGAGTGTAGGGTATAGAGTGTAGAGTGTAGGGTATATAGTGTATGGTATAGAGTGTATGGTATAGATTGTAGGGTATAGAGTGTAGGGTATAGAGTGTAGAGTGTAGGGTATAGAGTGTAGAGTGTAGGGTATAGAGTGTAGGGTATAGAGTGTAGAGTGTAGGGTATAGAGTGTAGAGTATAGAGTGTAGAGTGTATGGTATAGAGTGCAGGGGATAGAGTGTAGAGTGTAGGGTATAGAGTGTAGGGTATAGAGTGTAGAGTGTAGGGTATAGAGTGTAGGGTTTAGAGAGTAGGGTATAGAGTGTAGAGTGTAGGGTATAGAGTGTATGGTATAGAGTTTAGGGTATAGAGTGTAGGGTATAGAGTGTAAGCTATAAAGTGTAGGGTGTAGATTGTAGGGTATAGAGTGTAGGGTATAGAGTGTAGAGTGTAGGGTATAGAGTGTAGGGTATAGAGTGTAGAGTGTAGGGTATAGAGTGTAGGGTTTAGAGAGTAGGGTATAGAGTGTAGAGTGTAGGGTATAGAGTGTAGAGTGTAGGGTATAGAGTGTAGGGTATAGAGTGTAGAGTGTAGGGTATAGAGTGTAGGGTTTAGAGAGTTGGGCATAGAGTGTAGAGTGTAGGGTATAGAGTGTAGGGTATAGAGTGTTGGGTATAGAGTGTAGAGTGTAGGGTATAGAGTGTAGGGTATAGAGCGTAGGGTGTAGGGTATAGAGTGTAGGGTATAGAGTGTAGGGTATAGAGTGTAGAGTGTAGGGTATAGAGTGTATGGTATAGAGTGTAGGGTGTAGAGTGTAGGGTATAGAGTGTAGAGTGTAGGGTATAGAGTGTAGAGTGTAGGGTATAGAGTGTAGGGTATAGAGTGTAGAGTGTAGGGTATAGAAAGTAGGGTATAGAGTGTAAAGTGTATGGTATAGAGTGTAGGGGATAGAGTGTATGGTATAGAGTGTATGGTATAGAGTGTATGGTATAGATTGTAGGGTATAGAGTGTAGGGTATCGAGTGTAGAGTGTAGGGTATAGAGTGTAGGGTATAGAGTGTAGGGTATAGAGTGTAGGGTATAGAGTGTAGGGTGTTGAGTGTAGGGTATAGAGTGTAGGGTATAGGGTGTAGGGTATAGAGTGTAGGGTGTAGATTGTAGGGTATAGAGTGTAGGGTATAGAGTGTAGGGTATAGAGTGTAGGGTATAGCGTGTGGGGTATAGAGTGAAGGGTATAGAGTGTAGAGTGTAGGGTATAGAGTGTAGAGTGTAGGGTATAGAGTGTAGGGTATAGAGCGTAGGGTGTAGGTTATAGAGTGTAGGGTATAGAGTGTATGGAATAGAGTGTTGGGTATAGAGTGTAGAGTGTAGGGTATAGAGTGTAGGGTATAGAGTGTATGGAATAGAGTGTTGGGTATAGAGTGTAGAGTGTAGGGTATAGAGTGTAGGGTATAGAGCGTAGGGTGTAGGGTATAGAGTGTAGGGTATAGAGTGTATGGAATAGAGTGTTGGGTATAGAGTGTAGAGTGTAGAGTATAGAGTGTAGGGTATAGAGTGTATGGAATAGAGTGTTGGGTATAGAGTGTAGAGTGTAGGGTATAGAGTGTAGCGTATAGAGTGTAGGGTATAGAGTGTAGAGTGTAGGGTATAGAGTGTAGGGTATAGAGTGTATGGTATAGAGTGTATGGTATAGATTGTAGGGTATAGAGTGTAGGGTATAGAGTGTAGAGTGTAGGGTATAGAGTGTAGAGTGTAGGGTATAGAGTGTAGGGTATAGAGTGTAGAGTGTAGGGTATAGAGTGTAGGGTATAGAGTGTAGAGTGTATGGTATAGAGTGCAGGGGATATAGTGTAGAGTGTGAGGTATAGAGTGTAGGGCACAGAGTGTAGGGTATAGACTGTATGGTATAGAGTGTATGATATAGATTGTAGGGTATAGAGTGTAGGGTATAGAGTGTAGAGTGTAGTGTATAGAGTGTAGAGTGTAGGGTATAGAGTGTAGGGTGTAGAGTGTATGGTATAGAGTGTAGGGTATAGAGTGTAGAGTGTAGGGTATAGAGTGTAGGGTATAGAGTGTAGAGTGTAGGATATAGAGTGTAGGGTATAGAGTGTAGAGTGTGTGGTATAGAGTGCAGGGGATAGAGTGTAGAGTGTGAGGTATAGAGTGTAGGGTATAGACTGTATGGTATAGAGTGTATGATATAGATTGTAGGGTATAGAGTGTAGGGTATAGAGTGTAGAGTGTAGGGTATAGAGTGTAGAGTGTAGGGTATATAGTGTATGGTATAGAGTGTATGGTATAGATTGTAGGGTATAGAGTGTAGGGTATAGAGTGTAGAGTGTAGGGTATAGAGTGTAGAGTGTAGGGTATAGAGTGTAGGGTATAGAGTGTAGAGTGTAGGGTATAGAGTGTAGAGTATAGAGTGTAGAGTGTATGGTATAGAGTGCAGGGGATAGAGTGTAGAGTGTAGGGTATAGAGTGTAGGGTATAGAGTGTAGAGTGTAGGGTATAGAGTGTAGGGTTTAGAGAGTAGGGTATAGAGTGTAGAGTGTAGGGTATAGAGTGTATGGTATAGAGTTTAGGGTATAGAGTGTAGGGTATAGAGTGTAGGGTATAGAGTGTAAGCTATAAAGTGTAGGGTGTAGATTGTAGGGTATAGAGTGTAGGGTATAGAGTGTAGAGTGTAGGGTATAGAGTGTAGGGTATAGAGTGTAGAGTGTAGGGTATAGAGTGTAGGGTTTAGAGAGTAGGGTATAGAGTGTAGAGTGTAGGGTATAGAGTGTAGAGTGTAGGGTATAGAGTGTAGGGTATAGAGTGTAGAGTGTAGGGTATAGAGTGTAGGGTTTAGAGAGTTGGGCATAGAGTGTAGAGTGTAGGGTATAGAGTGTAGGGTATAGAGTGTTGGGTATAGAGTGTAGAGTGTAGGGTATAGAGTGTAGAGTGTAGGGTATAGAGTGTAGTGTATAGATTGTAGGGTATAGAGTGTAGATTGTAGGGTATAGAGTGTAGGGTATAGAGTGTATGGTATAGAGTGTAGAGAGTAGGGTATAGAGTGTAGGGTATAGAGTGTAGGGAATAGAGTGTAGGCTATAGAGTGTATGATATAGAGTGTAGGGTATAGAGTGCATGGTATAGAGTGTAGGGTATAGAGTGTAGGGTATAGAGTGTAGGGTATAGAGTGTATGGTATAGAGTGTATGGTATAGATTGTAGGGTATAGAGTGTAGGGTATAGAGTGTAGAGTGTAGGGTATAGAGTGTAGAGTGTAGGATATAGAGTGTAGGGTATAGAGTGTAGAGTGTAGGGTGTAGAGTGTATGGTATAGAGTGCAGGGGATAGAGTGTAGAGTGTGAGGTATAGAGTGTAGGGTATAGAGTGTATGGTATAGAGTGTATGGTATAGATTGTAGGGTATAGAGTGTAGGGTATAGAGTGTAGAGTGTAGGGTATAGGGTGTAGAGTGTAGGGTATAGAGTGTAGGGTATAGAGTGTATGGTATAGAGTGTATGGTATAGAGTTTAGGGTATAGATTGTAGGGTATAGAGTGTAGGGTATAGAGTGTAAGCTATAAAGTGTAGGGTGTAGATTGTAGGGTATAGAGTGTAGGGTATAGAGTGTAGAGTGTAGGGTATAGAGTGTAGGGTATAGAGTGTAGAGTGTAGGGTATAGAGTGTAGGGTTTAGAGAGTAGGGTATAGAGTGTAGAGTGTAGGGTATAGAGTGTAGAGTGTAGGGTATAGAGTGTAGGGTATAGAGTGTAGAGTGTAGGGTATAGAGTGTAGGGTTTAGAGAGTTGGGCATAGAGTGTAGAGTGTAGGGTATAGAGTGTAGGGAATAGAGTGTAGGGTATAGAGTGTAGAGTGTAGGGTATAGAGTGTAGGGTATAGAGTGTAGAGTGTAGGGTATAGAGTGTAGAGTGTAGGGTATAGAGTGTAGTGTATAGATTGTAGGGTATAGAGTGTAGATTGTAGGGTATAGAGTGTAGGGTATAGAGTGCATGGTATAGAGTGTAGGGAATAGAGTGTAGGGTTTAGAGAGTAGGGTATAGAGTGTAGAGTGTAGGGTATAGAGTGTATGGTATAGAGTTTAGGGTATAGAGTGTAAGCTATAAAGTGTAGGGTGTAGATTGTAGGGTATAGAGTGTAGGGTTTAGAGTGTAGAGTGTAGGGTATAGAGTGTAGGGTATAGAGTGTAGAGTGTATGGTATAGAGTGCAGGGGATATAGTGTAGAGTGTGAGGTATAGAGTGTAGGGCACAGAGTGTATGGTATAGAGTGTAGGGTATAGAGTGTAGGGTACAGAGTGTAGTGTATAGAGTGTAGAGTGTAGGGTATAGAGTGTAGGGTGTAGAGTGTATGGTATAGAGTGTAGGGTATAGAGTGTAGAGTGTAGGGTATAGAGTGTAGGGTATAGAGTGTAGAGTGTAGGATATAGAGTGTAGGGTATAGAGTGTAGAGTGTGTGGTATAGAGTGCAGGGGATAGAGTGTAGAGTGTGAGGTATAGAGTGTAGGGTATAGACTGTATGGTATAGAGTGTATGATATAGATTGTAGGGTATAGAGTGTAGGGTATAGAGTGTAGAGTGTAGGGTATAGAGTGTAGAGTGTAGGGTATATAGTGTATGGTATAGAGTGTATGGTATAGATTGTAGGGTATAGAGTGTAGGGTATAGAGTGTAGAGTGTAGGGTATAGAGTGTAGAGTGTAGGGTATAGAGTGTAGGGTATAGAGTGTAGAGTGTAGGGTATAGAGTGTAGAGTATAGAGTGTAGAGTGTATGGTATAGAGTGCAGGGGATAGAGTGTAGAGTGTAGGGTATAGAGTGTAGGGTATAGAGTGTAGAGTGTAGGGTATAGAGTGTAGGGTTTAGAGAGTAGGGTATAGAGTGTAGAGTGTAGGGTATAGAGTGTATGGTATAGAGTTTAGGGTATAGAGTGTAGGGTATAGAGTGTAAGCTATAAAGTGTAGGGTGTAGATTGTAGGGTATAGAGTGTAGGGTATAGAGTGTAGAGTGTAGGGTATAGAGTGTAGAATATAGAGTGTAGAGTGTAGGGTATAGAGTGTAGGGTTTAGAGAGTAGGGTATAGAGTGTAGAGTGTAGGGTATAGAGTGTAGAGTGTAGGGTATAGAGTGTAGGGTATAGAGTGTAGAGTGTAGGGTATAGAGTGTAGGGTTTAGAGAGTTGGGCATAGAGTGTAGAGTGTAGGGTATAGAGTGTAGGGTATAGAGTGTTGGGTATAGAGTGTAGAGTGTAGGGTATAGAGTGTAGGGTATAGAGCGTAGGGTGTAGGGTATAGAGTGTAGGGTATAGAGTGTAGGGTATAGAGTGTAGAGTGTAGGGTATAGAGTGTATGGTATAGAGTGTAGGGTGTAGAGTGTAGGGTATAGAGTGTAGAGTGTAGGGTATAGAGTGTAGAGTGTAGGGTATAGAGTGTAGGGTATAGAGTGTAGAGTGTAGGGTATAGAAAGTAGGGTATAGAGTTTAAAGTGTATGGTATAGAGTGTAGGGGATAGAGTGTATGGTATAGAGTGTATGGTATAGAGTGTATGGTATAGATTGTAGGGTATAGAGTGTAGGGTATCGAGTGTAGAGTGTAGGGTATAGAGTGTAGGGTATAGAGTGTAGGGTATAGAGTGTAGGGTATAGAGTGTAGGGTGTTGAGTGTAGGGTATAGAGTGTAGGGTATAGGGTGTAGGGTATAGAGTGTAGGGTGTAGATTGTAGGGTATAGAGTGTAGGGCATAGAGTGTAGGGTATAGAGTGTAGGGTATAGCGTGTGGGGTATAGAGTGAAGGGTATAGAGTGTAGAGTGTAGGGTATAGAGTGTAGAGTGTAGGGTATAGAGTGTAGGGTATAGAGCGTAGGGTGTAGGTTATAGAGTGTAGGGTATAGAGTGTATGGAATAGAGTGTTGGGTATAGAGTGTAGAGTGTAGGGTATAGAGTGTAGGGTATAGAGTGTATGGAATAGAGTGTTGGGTATAGAGTGTAGAGTGTAGGGTATAGAGTGTAGGGTATAGAGCGTAGGGTGTAGGGTATAGAGTGTAGGGTATAGAGTGTATGGAATAGAGTGTTGGGTATAGAGTGTAGAGTGTAGAGTATAGAGTGTAGGGTATAGAGTGTATGGAATAGAGTGTTGGGTATAGAGTGTAGAGTGTAGGGTATAGAGTGTAGCGTATAGAGTGTAGGGTATAGAGTGTAGAGTGTAGGGTATAGAGTGTAGGGTATAGAGTGTATGGTATAGAGTGTATGGTATAGATTGTAGGGTATAGAGTGTAGGGTATAGAGTGTAGAGTGTAGGGTATAGAGTGTAGAGTGTAGGGTATAGAGTGTAGGGTATAGAGTGTAGAGTGTAGGGTATAGAGTGTAGAGTGTATGGTATAGAGTGCAGGGGATATAGTGTAGAGTGTGAGGTATAGAGTGTAGGGCACAGAGTGTATGGTATAGAGTGTAGGGTATAGAGTGTAGGGTACAGAGTGTAGTGTATAGAGTGTAGAGTGTAGGGTATAGAGTGTAGGGTGTAGAGTGTATGGTATAGAGTGTAGGGTATAGAGTGTAGAGTGTAGGGTATAGAGTGTAGGGTATAGAGTGTAGAGTGTAGGATATAGAGTGTAGGGTATAGAGTGTAGAGTGTGTGGTATAGAGTGCAGGGGATAGAGTGTAGAGTGTGAGGTATAGAGTGTAGGGTATAGACTGTATGGTATAGAGTGTATGATATAGATTGTAGGGTATAGAGTGTAGGGTATAGAGTGTAGAGTGTAGGGTATAGAGTGTAGAGTGTAGGGTATATAGTGTATGGTATAGAGTGTATGGTATAGATTGTAGGGTATAGAGTGTAGGGTATAGAGTGTAGAGTGTAGGGTATAGAGTGTAGAGTGTAGGGTATAGAGTGTAGGGTATAGAGTGTAGAGTGTAGGGTATAGAGTGTAGAGTATAGAGTGTAGAGTGTATGGTATAGAGTGCAGGGGATAGAGTGTAGAGTGTAGGGTATAGAGTGTAGGGTATAGAGTGTAGAGTGTAGGGTATAGAGTGTAGGGTTTAGAGAGTAGGGTATAGAGTGTAGAGTGTAGGGTGTAGAGTGTAGGGTATAGAGTGTATGGTATAGAGTTTAGGGTATAGAGTGTAGGGTATAGAGTGTAGGGTATAGAGTGTAAGCTATAAAGTGTAGGGTGTAGATTGTAGGGTATAGAGTGTAGGGTATAGAGTGTAGAGTGTAGGGTATAGAGTGTAGGGTATAGAGTGTAGAGTGTAGGGTATAGAGTGTAGGGTTTAGAGAGTAGGGTATAGAGTGTAGAGTGTAGGGTATAGAGTGTAGAGTGTAGGGTATAGAGTGTAGGGTATAGAGTGTAGAGTGTAGGGTATAGAGTGTAGGGTTTAGAGAGTTGGGCATAGAGTGTAGAGTGTAGGGTATAGAGTGTAGGGTATAGAGTGTTGGGTATAGAGTGTAGAGTGTAGGGTATAGAGTGTAGAGTGTAGGGTATAGAGTGTAGTGTATAGATTGTAGGGTATAGAGTGTAGATTGTAGGGTATAGAGTGTAGGGTATAGAGTGTATGGTATAGAGTGTAGAGAGTAGGGTATAGAGTGTAGGGTATAGAGTGTAGGGAATAGAGTGTAGGCTATAGAGTGTATGATATAGAGTGTAGGGTATAGAGTGCATGGTATAGAGTGTAGGGTATAGAGTGTAGGGTATAGAGTGTAGGGTATAGAGTGTATGGTATAGAGTGTATGGTATAGATTGTAGGGTATAGAGTGTAGGGTATAGAGTGTAGAGTGTAGGGTATAGAGTGTAGAGTGTAGGATATAGAGTGTAGGGTATAGAGTGTAGAGTGTAGGGTGTAGAGTGTATGGTATAGAGTGCAGGGGATAGAGTGTAGAGTGTGAGGTATAGAGTGTAGGGTATAGAGTGTATGGTATAGAGTGTATGGTATAGATTGTAGGGTATAGAGTGTAGGGTATAGAGTGTAGAGTGTAGGGTATAGGGTGTAGAGTGTAGGGTATAGAGTGTAGGGTATAGAGTGTATGGTATAGAGTGTATGGTATAGAGTTTAGGGTATAGATTGTAGGGTATAGAGTGTAGGGTATAGAGTGTAAGCTATAAAGTGTAGGGTGTAGATTGTAGGGTATAGAGTGTAGGGTATAGAGTGTAGAGTGTAGGGTATAGAGTGTAGGGTATAGAGTGTAGAGTGTAGGGTATAGAGTGTAGGGTTTAGAGAGTAGGGTATAGAGTGTAGAGTGTAGGGTATAGAGTGTAGAGTGTAGGGTATAGAGTGTAGGGTATAGAGTGTAGAGTGTAGGGTATAGAGTGTAGGGTTTAGAGAGTTGGGCATAGAGTGTAGAGTGTAGGGTATAGAGTGTAGGGTATAGAGTGTAGGGTATAGAGTGTAGAGTGTAGGGTATAGAGTGTAGGGTATAGAGTGTAGAGTGTAGGGTATAGAGTGTAGAGTGTAGGGTATAGAGTGTAGTGTATAGATTGTAGGGTATAGAGTGTAGATTGTAGGGTATAGAGTGTAGGGTATAGAGTGCATGGTATAGAGTGTAGGGAATAGAGTGTAGGGTTTAGAGAGTAGGGTATAGAGTGTAGAGTGTAGGGTATAGAGTGTATGGTATAGAGTTTAGGGTATAGAGTGTAAGCTATAAAGTGTAGGGTGTAGATTGTAGGGTATAGAGTGTAGGGTTTAGAGTGTAGAGTGTAGGGTATAGAGTGTAGGGTATAGAGTGTAGAGTGTATGGTATAGAGTGCAGGGGATATAGTGTAGAGTGTGAGGTATAGAGTGTAGGGCACAGAGTGTATGGTATAGAGTGTAGGGTATAGAGTGTAGGGTACAGAGTGTAGTGTATAGAGTGTAGAGTGTAGGGTGTAGAGTGTAGGGTGTAGAGTGTATGGTATAGAGTGTAGGGTATAGAGTGTAGAGTGTAGGGTATAGAGTGTAGGGTATAGAGTGTAGAGTGTAGGATATAGAGTGTAGGGTATAGAGTGTAGAGTGTGTGGTATAGAGTGCAGGGGATAGAGTGTAGAGTGTGAGGTATAGAGTGTAGGGTATAGACTGTATGGTATAGAGTGTATGATATAGATTGTAGGGTATAGAGTGTAGGGTATAGAGTGTAGAGTGTAGGGTATAGAGTGTAGAGTGTAGGGTATATAGTGTATGGTATAGAGTGTATGGTATAGATTGTAGGGTATAGAGTGTAGGGTATAGAGTGTAGAGTGTAGGGTATAGAGTGTAGAGTGTAGGGTATAGAGTGTAGGGTATAGAGTGTAGAGTGTAGGGTATAGAGTGTAGAGTATAGAGTGTAGAGTGTATGGTATAGAGTGCAGGGGATAGAGTGTAGAGTGTAGGGTATAGAGTGTAGGGTATAGAGTGTAGAGTGTAGGGTATAGAGTGTAGGGTTTAGAGAGTAGGGTATAGAGTGTAGAGTGTAGGGTATAGAGTGTATGGTATAGAGTTTAGGGTATAGAGTGTAGGGCATAGAGTGTAAGCTATAAAGTGTAGGGTGTAGATTGTAGGGTATAGAGTGTAGGGTATAGAGTGTAGAGTGTAGGGTATAGAGTGTAGGGTATAGAGTGTAGAGTGTAGGGTATAGAGTGTAGGGTTTAGAGAGTAGGGTATAGAGTGTAGAGTGTAGGGTATAGAGTGTAGAGTGTAGGGTATAGAGTGTAGGGTATAGAGTGTAGAGTGTAGGGTATAGAGTGTAGGGTTTAGAGAGTTGGGCATAGAGTGTAGAGTGTAGGGTATAGAGTGTAGGGTATAGAGTGTTGGGTATAGAGTGTAGAGTGTAGGGTATAGAGTGTAGGGTATAGAGCGTAGGGTGTAGGGTATAGAGTGTAGGGTATAGAGTGTAGGGTATAGAGTGTAGAGTGTAGGGTATAGAGTGTATGGTATAGAGTGTAGGGTGTAGAGTGTAGGGTATAGAGTGTAGAGTGTAGGGTATAGAGTGTAGAGTGTAGGGTATAGAGTGTAGGGTATAGAGTGTAGAGTGTAGGGTATAGAAAGTAGGGTATAGAGTGTAAAGTGTATGGTATAGAGTGTAGGGGATAGAGTGTATGGTATAGAGTGTATGGTATAGAGTGTATGGTATAGATTGTAGGGTATAGAGTGTAGGGTATCGAGTGTAGAGTGTAGGGTATAGAGTGTAGGGTATAGAGTGTAGGGTATAGAGTGTAGGGTATAGAGTGTAGGGTGTTGAGTGTAGGGTATAGAGTGTAGGGTATAGGGTGTAGGGTATAGAGTGTAGGGTGTAGATTGTAGGGTATAGAGTGTAGGGTATAGAGTGTAGGGTATAGAGTGTAGGGTATAGCGTGTGGGGTATAGAGTGAAGGGTATAGAGTGTAGAGTGTAGGGTATAGAGTGTAGAGTGTAGGGTATAGAGTGTAGGGTATAGAGCGTAGGGTGTAGGTTATAGAGTGTAGGGTATAGAGTGTATGGAATAGAGTGTTGGGTATAGAGTGTAGAGTGTAGAGTATAGAGTGTAGGGTATAGAGTGTATGGAATAGAGTGTTGGGTATAGAGTGTAGAGTGTAGGGTATAGAGTGTAGGGTATAGAGCGTAGGGTGTAGGGTATAGAGTGTAGGGTATAGAGTGTATGGAATAGAGTGTTGGGTATAGAGTGTAGAGTGTAGAGTATAGAGTGTAGGGTATAGAGTGTATGGAATAGAGTGTTGGGTATAGAGTGTAGAGTGTAGGGTATAGAGTGTAGCGTATAGAGTGTAGGGTATAGAGTGTAGAGTGTAGGGTATAGAGTGTAGGGTATAGAGTGTATGGTATAGAGTGTATGGTATAGATTGTAGGGTATAGAGTGTAGGGTATAGAGTGTAGAGTGTAGGGTATAGAGTGTAGAGTGTAGGGTATAGAGTGTAGGGTATAGAGTGTAGAGTGTAGGGTATCGAGTGTAGGGTATAGAGTGTAGAGTGTATGGTATAGAGTGCAGGGGATATAGTGTAGAGTGTGAGGTATAGAGTGTAGGGCACAGAGTGTATGGTATAGAGTGTAGGGTATAGAGTGTAGGGTACAGAGTGTAGTGTATAGAGTGTAGAGTGTAGGGTATAGAGTGTAGGGTGTAGAGTGTATGGTATAGAGTGTAGGGTATAGAGTGTAGAGTGTAGGGTATAGAGTGTAGGGTATAGAGTGTAGAGTGTAGGATATAGAGTGTAGGGTATAGAGTGTAGAGTGTGTGGTATAGAGTGCAGGGGATAGAGTGTAGAGTGTGAGGTATAGAGTGTAGGGTATAGACTGTATGGTATAGAGTGTATGATATAGATTGTAGGGTATAGAGTGTAGGGTATAGAGTGTAGAGTGTAGGGTATAGAGTGTAGAGTGTAGGGTATATAGTGTATGGTATAGAGTGTATGGTATAGATTGTAGGGTATAGAGTGTAGGGTATAGAGTGTAGAGTGTAGGGTATAGAGTGTAGAGTGTAGGGTATAGAGTGTAGGGTATAGAGTGTAGAGTGTAGGGTATAGAGTGTAGAGTATAGAGTGTAGAGTGTATGGTATAGAGTGCAGGGGATAGAGTGTAGAGTGTAGGGTATAGAGTGTAGGGTATAGAGTGTAGAGTGTAGGGTATAGAGTGTAGGGTTTAGAGAGTAGGGTATAGAGTGTAGAGTGTGGGGTATAGAGTGTAGAGTGTAGGGTATAGAGTGTAGGGTATAGAGTGTAGAGTGTAGGGTATAGAGTGTAGTGTTTAGAGAGTTGGGTATAGAGTGTAGAGTATAGAGTGTAGAGTGTAGGGTATAAAGTGTAGAGAGTAGGGTGTAGAGTGTAGGGTATAGAGTGTAGGTTATAGAGTGTAGGGTATAGATTGTAGATTGTAGGGTGTAGAGTGTAGGGTATAGAGTGTAAGGTATAGAGTGTAGGGTATAAAGTGTATGTTATAGAGTGTAGGGTATAGAGTGTAGAGTGTAGGGTATAGAGTGTACGGTATAGAGTGTAGGGTATAGAGTGTTTGGTACAGAGTGTAGGGTAAAGAGTGTAGAGTGTAGGGTATAGAGTGTAGGGTATAGAGTGTAGGGTAAAGAGTGTATGGTATAGAGTGTAGAGTGTAGGGTATAGAGTGTATAGTGTAGGGTATAGAGTGTAGGGTATAGAGTGTATGGAATAGAGTGTTGGGTATAGAGTGTAGAGTGTAGGGTATAGAGTGTAGGGTATAGAGTGTAGGGTATAGAGTGTAGAGTGTAGGGTATAGAGTGTAGGGTATAGAGTGTATGGTATAGAGTGTATGGTATAGATTGTAGGGTATAGAGTGTAGGGTATAGAGTGTATAGTGTAGGGTATAGAGTGTAGAGTGTAGGGTATAGAGTGTAGGGTATAGAGTGTAGAGTGTAGGGTATAGAGTGTAGGGTATAGAGTGTAGAGTGTATGGTATAGAGTGCAGGGGATATAGTATAGAGTGTGAGGTATAGAGTGTAGGGCACAGAGTGTATGGTATAGAGTGTAGGGTATAGAGTGTAGGGTACAGAGTGTAGTGTATAGAGTGTAGAGTGTAGGGTATAGAGTGTAGGGTGTAGAGTGTATGGTATAGAGTGTAGGGTATAGAGTGTAGAGTGTAGGGTATAGAGTGTAGGGTATAGAGTGTAGAGTGTAGGATATAGAGTGTAGGGTATAGAGTGTAGAGTGTGTGGTATAGAGTGCAGGGGATAGAGTGTAGAGTGTGAGGTATAGAGTGTAGGGTATAGACTGTATGGTATAGAGTGTATGATATAGATTGTAGGGTATAGAGTGTAGGGTATAGAGTGTAGAGTGTAGGGTATAGAGTGTAGAGTGTAGGGTATATAGTGTATGGTATAGAGTGTATGGTATAGATTGTAGGGTATAGAGTGTAGGGTATAGAGTGTAGAGTGTAGGGTATAGAGTGTAGAGTGTAGGGTATAGAGTGTAGGGTATAGAGTGTAGAGTGTAGGGTATAGAGTGTAGAGTATAGAGTGTAGAGTGTATGGTATAGAGTGCAGGGGATAGAGTGTAGAGTGTAGGGTATAGAGTGTAGGGTATAGAGTGTAGAGTGTAGGGTATAGAGTGTAGGGTTTAGAGAGTAGGGTATAGAGTGTAGAGTGTAGGGTATAGAGTGTATGGTATAGAGTTTAGGGTATAGAGTGTAGGGCATAGAGTGTAAGCTATAAAGTGTAGGGTGTAGATTGGAGGGTATAGAGTGTAGGGTATAGAGTGTAGAGTGTAGGGTATAGAGTGTAGGGTATAGAGTGTAGAGTGTAGGGTATAGAGTGTAGGGTTTAGAGAGTAGGGTATAGAGTGTAGAGTGTAGGGTATAGAGTGTAGAGTGTAGGGTATAGAGTGTAGGGTATAGAGTGTAGAGTGTAGGGTATAGAGTGTAGGGTTTAGAGAGTTGGGCATAGAGTGTAGAGTGTAGGGTATAGAGTGTAGGGTATAGAGTGTTGGGTATAGAGTGTAGAGTGTAGGGTATAGAGTGTAGGGTATAGAGCGTAGGGTGTAGGGTATAGAGTGTAGGGTATAGAGTGTAGGGTATAGAGTGTATGGTATAGAGTGTAGGGTGTAGAGTGTAGGGTATAGAGTGTAGAGTGTAGGGTATAGAGTGTAGAGTGTAGGGTATAGAGTGTAGGGTATAGAGTGTAGAGTGTAGGGTATAGAAAGTAGGGTATAGAGTGTAAAGTGTATGGTATAGAGTGTAGGGGATAGAGTGTATGGTATAGAGTGTATGGTATAGAGTGTATGGTATAGATTGTAGGGTATAGAGTGTAGGGTATCGAGTGTAGAGTGTAGGGTATAGAGTGTAGGGTATAGAGTGTAGGGTATAGAGTGTAGGGTATAGAGTGTAGGGTGTTGAGTGTAGGGTATAGAGTGTAGGGTATAGGGTGTAGGGTATAGAGTGTAGGGTGTAGATTGTAGGGTATAGAGTGTAGGGTATAGAGTGTAGGGTATAGAGTGTAGGGTATAGCGTGTGGGGTATAGAGTGAAGGGTATAGAGTGTAGAGTGTAGGGTATAGAGTGTAGAGTGTAGGGTATAGAGTGTAGGGTATAGAGCGTAGGGTGTAGGTTATAGAGTGTAGGGTATAGAGTGTATGGAATAGAGTGTTGGGTATAGAGTGTAGAGTGTAGGGTATAGAGTGTAGGGTATAGAGTGTATGGAATAGAGTGTTGGGTATAGAGTGTAGAGTGTAGGGTATAGAGTGTAGGGTATAGAGCGTAGGGTGTAGGGTATAGAGTGTAGGGTATAGAGTGTATGGAATAGAGTGTTGGGTATAGAGTGTAGAGTGTAGAGTATAGAGTGTAGGGTATAGAGTGTAGAGTGTAGGGTATAGAGTGTAGGGTATAGAGTGTATGGTATAGAGTGTATGGTATAGATTGTAGGGTATAGAGTGTAGGGTATAGAGTGTAGAGTGTAGGGTATAGAGTGTAGAGTGTAGGGTATAGAGTGTAGGGTATAGAGTGTAGAGTGTAGGGTATAGAGTGTAGGGTATAGAGTGTAGAGTGTATGGTATAGAGTGCAGGGGATATAGTGTAGAGTGTGAGGTATAGAGTGTAGGGCACAGAGTGTATGGTATAGAGTGTAGGGTATAGAGTGTAGGGTACAGAGTGTAGTGTATAGAGTGTAGAGTGTAGGGTATAGAGTGTAGGGTGTAGAGTGTATGGTATAGAGTGTAGGGTATAGAGTGTAGAGTGTAGGGTATAGAGTGTAGGGTATAGAGTGTAGAGTGTAGGATATAGAGTGTAGGGTATAGAGTGTAGAGTGTGTGGTATAGAGTGCAGGGGATAGAGTGTAGAGTGTGAGGTATAGAGTGTAGGGTATAGACTGTATGGTATAGAGTGTATGATATAGATTGTAGGGTATAGAGTGTAGGGTATAGAGTGTAGAGTGTAGGGTATAGAGTGTAGAGTGTAGGGTATATAGTGTATGGTATAGAGTGTATGGTATAGATTGTAGGGTATAGAGTGTAGGGTATAGAGTGTAGAGTGTAGGGTATAGAGTGTAGAGTGTAGGGTATAGAGTGTAGGGTATAGAGTGTAGAGTGTAGGGTATAGAGTGTAGAGTATAGAGTGTAGAGTGTATGGTATAGAGTGCAGGGGATAGAGTGTAGAGTGTAGGGTATAGAGTGTAGGGTATAGAGTGTAGAGTGTAGGGTATAGAGTGTAGGGTTTAGAGAGTAGGGTATAGAGTGTAGAGTGTGGGGTATAGAGTGTAGAGTGTAGGGTATAGAGTGTAGGGTATAGAGTGTAGAGTGTAGGGTATAGAGTGTAGTGTTTAGAGAGTTGGGTATAGAGTGTAGAGTATAGAGTGTAGAGTGTAGGGTATAAAGTGTAGAGAGTAGGGTGTAGAGTGTAGGGTATAGAGTGTAGGTTATAGAGTGTAGGGTATAGATTGTAGATTGTAGGGTGTAGAGTGTAGGGTATAGAGTGTAAGGTATAGAGTGTAGGGTATAAAGTGTATGTTATAGAGTGTAGGGTATAGAGTGTAGAGTGTAGGGTATAGAGTGTACGGTATAGAGTGTAGGGTATAGAGTGTTTGGTACAGAGTGTAGGGTAAAGAGTGTAGAGTGTAGGGTATAGAGTGTAGGGTATAGAGTGTAGGGTAAAGAGTGTATGGTATAGAGTGTAGAGTGTAGGGTATAGAGTGTATAGTGTAGGGTATAGAGTGTAGGGTATAGAGTGTATGGAATAGAGTGTTGGGTATAGAGTGTAGAGTGTAGGGTATAGAGTGTAGGGTATAGAGTGTAGGGTATAGAGTGTAGAGTGTAGGGTATAGAGTGTAGGGTATAGAGTGTATGGTATAGAGTGTATGGTATAGATTGTAGGGTATAGAGTGTAGGGTATAGAGTGTATAGTGTAGGGTATAGAGTGTAGAGTGTAGGGTATAGAGTGTAGGGTATAGAGTGTAGAGTGTAGGGTATAGAGTGTAGGGTATAGAGTGTAGAGTGTATGGTATAGAGTGCAGGGGATATAGTATAGAGTGTGAGGTATAGAGTGTAGGGCACAGAGTGTATGGTATAGAGTGTAGGGTATAGAGTGTAGGGTACAGAGTGTAGTGTATAGAGTGTAGAGTGTAGGGTATAGAGTGTAGGGTGTAGAGTGTATGGTATAGAGTGTAGGGTATAGAGTGTAGAGTGTAGGGTATAGAGTGTAGGGTATAGAGTGTAGAGTGTAGGATATAGAGTGTAGGGTATAGAATGTAGAGTGTGTGGTATAGAGTGCAGGGGATAGAGTGTAGAGTGTGAGGTATAGAGTGTAGGGTATAGACTGTATGGTATAGAGTGTATGATATAGATTGTAGGGTATAGAGTGTAGGGTATAGAGTGTAGAGTGTAGGGTATAGAGTGTAGAGTGTAGGGTATATAGTGTATGGTATAGAGTGTATGGTATAGATTGTAGGGTATAGAGTGTAGGGTATAGAGTGTAGAGTGTAGGGTATAGAGTGTAGAGTGTAGGGTATAGAGTGTAGGGTATAGAGTGTAGAGTGTAGGGTATAGAGTGTAGAGTATAGAGTGTAGAGTGTATGGTATAGAGTGCAGGGGATAGAGTGTAGAGTGTAGGGTATAGAGTGTAGGGTATAGAGTGTAGAGTGTAGGGTATAGAGTGTAGGGTTTAGAGAGTAGGGTATAGAGTGTAGAGTGTAGGGTATAGAGTGTATGGTATAGAGTTTAGGGTATAGAGTGTAGGGTATAGAGTGTAAGCTATAAAGTGTAGGGTGTAGATTGTAGGGTATAGAGTGTAGGGTATAGAGTGTAGAGTGTAGGGTATAGAGTGTAGGGTATAGAGTGTAGAGTGTAGGGTATAGAGTGTAGGGTTTAGAGAGTAGGGTATAGAGTGTAGAGTGTAGGGTATAGAGTGTAGAGTGTATGGTATAGAGTGTAGGGTATAGAGTGTAGAGTGTAGGGTATAGAGTGTAGGGTTTAGAGAGTTGGGCATAGAGTGTAGAGTGTAGGGTATAGAGTGTAGGGTATAGAGTGTTGGGTATAGAGTGTAGAGTGTAGGGTATAGAGTGTAGAGTGTAGGGTATAGAGTGTAGTGTATAGATTGTAGGGTATAGAGTGTAGATTGTAGGGTATAGAGTGTAGGGTATAGAGTGTATGGTATAGAGTGTAGAGAGTAGGGTATAGAGTGTAGGGTATAGAGTGTAGGGAATAGAGTGTAGGCTATAGAGTGTATGATATAGAGTGTAGGGTATAGAGTGCATGGTATAGAGTGTAGGGTATAGAGTGTAGGGTATAGAGTGTAGGGTATAGAGTGTATGGTATAGAGTGTATGGTATAGATTGTAGGGTATAGAGTGTAGGGTATAGAGTGTAGAGTGTAGGGTATAGAGTGTAGAGTGTAGGATATAGAGTGTAGGGTATAGAGTGTAGAGTGTAGGGTATAGAGTGTAGGGTATAGAGTGTAGAGTGTATGGTATAGAGTGCAGGGGATAGAGTGTAGAGTGTGAGGTATAGAGTGTAGGGTATAGAGTGTATGGTATAGAGTGTATGGTATAGATTGTAGGGTATAGAGTGTAGGGTATAGAGTGTAGAGTGTAGGGTATAGGGTGTAGAGTGTAGGGTATAGAGTGTAGGGTATAGAGTGTATGGTATAGAGTGTATGGCATAGAGTTTAGGGTATAGATTGTAGGGTATAGAGTGTAGGGTATAGAGTGTATGGTATAGAGTTTAGGGTATAGAGTGTAGGGTATAGAGTGTAAGCTATAAAGTGTAGGGTGTAGATTGTAGGGTATAGAGTGTAGGGTATAGAGTGTAGAGTGTAGGGTATAGAGTGTAGGGTATAGAGTGTAGAGTGTAGGGTATAGAGTGTAGGGTTTAGAGAGTAGGGTATAGAGTGTAGAGTGTAGGGTATAGAGTGTAGAGTGTAGGGTATAGAGTGTAGGGTATAGAGTGTAGAGTGTAGGGTATAGAGTGTAGGGTTTAGAGAGTTGGGCATAGAGTGTAGAGTGTAGGGTATAGAGTGTAGGGTATAGAGTGTAGGGTATAGAGTGTAGAGTGTAGGGTATAGAGTGTAGGGTATAGAGTGTAGAGTGTAGGGTATAGAGTGTAGAGTGTAGGGTATAGAGTGTAGTGTATAGATTGTAGGGTATAGAGTGTAGATTGTAGGGTATAGAGTGTAGGGTATAGAGTGTAGGGTATAGAGTGTAGGGTATAGAGTGTAGAGTGTAGGGTATAGAGTGTAGGGTATAGAGTGTAGAGTGTAGGGTATAGAGTGTAGAGTGTAGGGTATAGAGTGTAGTGTATAGATTGTAGGGTATAGAGTGTAGATTGTAGGGTATAGAGTGTAGGGTATAGAGTGCATGGTATAGAGTGTAGGGAATAGAGTGTAGGGTTTAGAGAGTAGGGTATAGAGTGTAGAGTGTAGGGTATAGAGTGTATGGTATAGAGTTTAGGGTATAGAGTGTAGGGTATAGAGTGTAAGCTATAAAGTGTAGGGTGTAGATTGTAGGGTATAGAGTGTAGGGTATAGAGTGTAGAGTGTAGGGTATAGAGTGTAGGGTATAGAGTGTAGAGTGTATGGTATAGAGTGCAGGGGATATAGTGTAGAGTGTGAGGTATAGAGTGTAGGGCACAGAGTGTATGGTATAGAGTGTAGGGTATAGAGTGTAGGGTACAGAGTGTAGTGTATAGAGTGTAGAGTGTAGGGTATAGAGTGTAGGGTGTAGAGTGTATGGTATAGAGTGTAGGGTATAGAGTGTAGAGTGTAGGGTATAGAGTGTAGGGTATAGAGTGTAGAGTGTAGGATATAGAGTGTAGGGTATAGAGTGTAGAGTGTGTGGTATAGAGTGCAGGGGATAGAGTGTAGAGAGTGAGGTATAGAGTGTAGGGTATAGACTGTATGGTATAGAGTGTATGATATAGATTGTAGGGTATAGAGTGTAGGGTATAGAGTGTAGAGTGTAGGGTATAGAGTGTAGAGTGTAGGGTATATAGTGTATGGTATAGAGTGTATGGTATAGATTGTAGGGTATAGAGTGTAGGGTATAGAGTGTAGAGTGTAGGGTATAGAGTGTGGAGTGTAGGGTATAGAGTGTAGGGTATAGAGTGTAGAGTGTAGGGTATAGAGTGTAGAGTATAGAGTGTAGAGTGTATGGTATAGAGTGCAGGGGATAGAGTGTAGAGTGTAGGGTATAGAGTGTAGGGTATAGAGTGTAGAGTGTAGGGTATAGAGTGTAGGGTTTAGAGAGTAGGGTATAGAGTGTAGAGTGTAGGGTATAGAGTGTATGGTATAGAGTTTAGGGTATAGAGTGTAGGGTATAGAGTGTAAGCTATAAAGTGTAGGGTGTAGATTGTAGGGTATAGAGTGTAGGGTATAGAGTGTAGAGTGTAGGGTATAGAGTGTAGGGTATAGAGTGTAGAGTGTAGGGTATAGAGTGTAGGGTTTAGAGAGTAGGGTATAGAGTGTAGAGTGTAGGGTATAGAGTGTAGAGTGTAGGGTATAGAGTGTAGGGTATAGAGTGTAGAGTGTAGGGTATAGAGTGTAGGGTTTAGAGAGTTGGGCATAGAGTGTAGAGTGTAGGGTATAGAGTGTAGGGTATAGAGTGTTGGGTATAGAGTGTAGAGTGTAGGGTATAGAGTGTAGAGTGTAGGGTATAGAGTGTAGTGTATAGATTGTAGGGTATAGAGTGTAGATTGTAGGGAATAGAGTGTAGGGTATAGAGTGTATGGTATAGAGTGTAGAGAGTAGGGTATAGAGTGTAGGGTATAGAGTGTAGGGAATAGAGTGTAGGCTATAGAGTGTATGAAATAGAGTGTAGGGTATAGAGTGCATGGTATAGAGTGTAGGGTATAGAGTGTAGGGTATAGAGTGTAGGGTATAGAGTGTATGGTATAGAGTGTATGGTATAGATTGTAGGGTATAGAGTGTAGGGTATAGAGTGTAGAGTGTAGGGTATAGAGTGTAGAGTGTAGGATATAGAGTGTAGGGTATAGAGTGTAGAGTGTAGGGTATAGAGTGTAGGGTATAGAGTGTAGAGTGTATGGTATAGAGTGCAGGGGATAGAGTGTAGAGTGTGAGGTATAGAGTGTAGGGTATAGAGTGTATGGTATAGAGTGTATGGTATAGATTGTAGGGTATAGAGTTTAGGGTATAGAGTGTAGAGTGTAGGGTATAGGGTGTAGAGTGTAGGGTATAGAGTGTAGGGTATAGAGTGTATGGTATAGAGTGTATGGTATAGAGTTTAGGGTATAGAGTGTAGGGTATAGAGTGTAGAGTGTAGGGTATAGAGTGTAGGGTATAGAGTGTAGAGTGTAGGGTATAGAGTGTAGGGTTTAGAGAGTAGGGTATAGAGTGTAGAGTGTAGGGTATAGAGTGTAGAGTGTAGGGTATAGAGTGTAGGGTATAGAGTGTAGAGTGTAGGGTATAGAGTGTAGGGTTTAGAGAGTTGGGCATAGAGTGTAGAGTGTAGGGTATAGAGTGTAGGGTATAGAGTGTTGGGTATAGAGTGTAGAGTGTAGGGTATAGAGTGTAGGGTATAGAGCGTAGGGTGTAGGGTATAGAGTGTAGGGTATAGAGTGTAGGGTATAGAGTGTATGGTATAGAGTGTAGGGTGTAGAGTGTAGGGTATAGAGTGTAGAGTGTAGGGTATAGAGTGTAGAGTGTAGGGTATAGAGTGTAGGGTATAGAGTGTAGAGTGTAGGGTATAGAAAGTAGGGTATAGAGTGTAAAGTGTATGGTATAGAGTGTAGGGGATAGAGTGTATGGTATAGAGTGTATGGTATAGAGTGTATGGTATAGATTGTAGGGTATAGAGTGTAGGGTATCGAGTGTAGAGTGTAGGGTATAGAGTGTAGGGTATAGAGTGTAGGGTATAGAGTGTAGGGTATAGAGTGTAGGGTGTTGAGTGTAGGGTATAGAGTGTAGGGTATAGGGTGTAGGGTATAGAGTGTAGGGTGTAGATTGTAGGGTATAGAGTGTAGGGTATAGAGTGTAGGGTATAGAGTGTAGGGTATAGCGTGTGGGGTATAGAGTGAAGGGTATAGAGTGTAGAGTGTAGGGTATAGAGTGTAGAGTGTAGGGTATAGAGTGTAGGGTATAGAGCGTAGGGTGTAGGTTAAAGAGTGTAGGGTATAGAGTGTATGGAATAGAGTGTTGGGTATAGAGTGTAGAGTGTAGGGTATAGAGTGTAGGGTATAGAGTGTATGGAATAGAGTGTTGGGTATAGAGTGTAGAGTGTAGGGTATAGAGTGTAGGGTATAGAGCGTAGGGTGTAGGGTATAGAGTGTAGGGTATAGAGTGTATGGAATAGAGTGTTGGGTATAGAGTGTAGAGTGTAGAGTATAGAGTGTAGGGTATAGAGTGTAGAGTGTAGGGTATAGAGTGTAGGGTATAGAGTGTATGGTATAGAGTGTATGGTATAGATTGTAGGGTATAGAGTGTAGGGTATAGAGTGTAGAGTGTAGGGTATAGAGTGTAGAGTGTAGGGTATAGAGTGTAGGGTATAGAGTGTAGAGTGTAGGGTATAGAGTGTAGGGTATAGAGTGTAGAGTGTATGGTATAGAGTGCAGGGGATATAGTGTAGAGTGTGAGGTATAGAGTGTAGGGCACAGAGTGTATGGTATAGAGTGTAGGGTATAGAGTGTAGGGTACAGAGTGTAGTGTATAGAGTGTAGAGTGTAGGGTATAGAGTGTAGGGTGTAGAGTGTATGGTATAGAGTGTAGGGTATAGAGTGTAGAGTGTAGGGTATAGAGTGTAGGGTATAGAGTGTAGAGTGTAGGATATAGAGTGTAGGGTATAGAGTGTAGAGTGTGTGGTATAGAGTGCAGGGGATAGAGTGTAGAGTGTGAGGTATAGAGTGTAGGGTATAGACTGTATGGTATAGAGTGTATGATATAGATTGTAGGGTATAGAGTGTAGGGTATAGAGTGTAGAGTGTAGGGTATAGAGTGTAGAGTGTAGGGTATATAGTGTATGGTATAGAGTGTATGGTATAGATTGTAGGGTATAGAGTGTAGGGTATAGAGTGTAGAGTGTAGGGTATAGAGTGTAGAGTGTAGGGTATAGAGTGTAGGGTATAGAGTGTAGAGTGTAGGGTATAGAGTGTAGAGTATAGAGTGTAGAGTGTATGGTATAGAGTGCAGGGGATAGAGTGTAGAGTGTAGGGTATAGAGTGTAGGGTATAGAGTGTAGAGTGTAGGGTATAGAGTGTAGGGTTTAGAGAGTAGGGTATAGAGTGTAGAGTGTGGGGTATAGAGTGTAGAGTGTAGGGTATAGAGTGTAGGGTATAGAGTGTAGAGTGTAGGGTATAGAGTGTAGTGTTTAGAGAGTTGGGTATAGAGTGTAGAGTATAGAGTGTAGAGTGTAGGGTATAAAGTGTAGAGAGTAGGGTGTAGAGTGTAGGGTATAGAGTGTAGGTTATAGAGTGTAGGGTATAGATTGTAGATTGTAGGGTGTAGAGTGTAGGGTATAGAGTGTAAGGTATAGAGTGTAGGGTATAAAGTGTATGTTATAGAGTGTAGGGTATAGAGTGTAGAGTGTAGGGTATAGAGTGTACGGTATAGAGTGTAGGGTATAGAGTGTTTGGTACAGAGTGTAGGGTAAAGAGTGTAGAGTGTAGGGTATAGAGTGTAGGGTATAGAGTGTAGGGTAAAGAGTGTATGGTATAGAGTGTAGAGTGTAGGGTATAGAGTGTATAGTGTAGGGTATAGAGTGTAGGGTATAGAGTGTATGGAATAGAGTGTTGGGTATAGAGTGTAGAGTGTAGGGTATAGAGTGTAGGGTATAGAGTGTAGGGTATAGAGTGTAGAGTGTAGGGTATAGAGTGTAGGGTATAGAGTGTATGGTATAGAGTGTATGGTATAGATTGTAGGGTATAGAGTGTAGGGTATAGAGTGTATAGTGTAGGGTATAGAGTGTAGAGTGTAGGGTATAGAGTGTAGGGTATAGAGTGTAGAGTGTAGGGTATAGAGTGTAGGGTATAGAGTGTAGAGTGTATGGTATAGAGTGCAGGGGATATAGTATAGAGTGTGAGGTATAGAGTGTAGGGCACAGAGTGTATGGTATAGAGTGTAGGGTATAGAGTGTAGGGTACAGAGTGTAGTGTATAGAGTGTAGAGTGTAGGGTATAGAGTGTAGGGTGTAGAGTGTATGGTATAGAGTGTAGGGTATAGAGTGTAGAGTGTAGGGTATAGAGTGTAGGGTATAGAGTGTAGAGTGTAGGATATAGAGTGTAGGGTATAGAGTGTAGAGTGTGTGGTATAGAGTGCAGGGGATAGAGTGTAGAGTGTGAGGTATAGAGTGTAGGGTATAGACTGTATGGTATAGAGTGTATGATATAGATTGTAGGGTATAGAGTGTAGGGTATAGAGTGTAGAGTGTAGGGTATAGAGTGTAGAGTGTAGGGTATATAGTGTATGGTATAGAGTGTATGGTATAGATTGTAGGGTATAGAGTGTAGGGTATAGAGTGTAGAGTGTAGGGTATAGAGTGTAGAGTGTAGGGTATAGAGTGTAGGGTATAGAGTGTAGAGTGTAGGGTATAGAGTGTAGAGTATAGAGTGTAGAGTGTATGGTATAGAGTGCAGGGGATAGAGTGTAGAGTGTAGGGTATAGAGTGTAGGGTATAGAGTGTAGAGTGTAGGGTATAGAGTGTAGGGTTTAGAGAGTAGGGTATAGAGTGTAGAGTGTAGGGTATAGAGTGTATGGTATAGAGTTTAGGGTATAGAGTGTAGGGTATAGAGTGTAAGCTATAAAGTGTAGGGTGTAGATTGTAGGGTATAGAGTGTAGGGTATAGAGTGTAGAGTGTAGGGTATAGAGTGTAGGGTATAGAGTGTAGAGTGTAGGGTATAGAGTGTAGGGTTTAGAGAGTAGGGTATAGAGTGTAGAGTGTAGGGTATAGAGTGTAGAGTGTATGGTATAGAGTGTAGGGTATAGAGTGTAGAGTGTAGGGTATAGAGTGTAGGGTTTAGAGAGTTGGGCATAGAGTGTAGAGTGTAGGGTATAGAGTGTAGGGTATAGAGTGTTGGGTATAGAGTGTAGAGTGTAGGGTATAGAGTGTAGAGTGTAGGGTATAGAGTGTAGTGTATAGATTGTAGGGTATAGAGTGTAGATTGTAGGGTATAGAGTGTAGGGTATAGAGTGTATGGTATAGAGTGTAGAGAGTAGGGTATAGAGTGTAGGGTATAGAGTGTAGGGAATAGAGTGTAGGCTATAGAGTGTATGATATAGAGTGTAGGGTATAGAGTGCATGGTATAGAGTGTAGGGTATAGAGTGTAGGGTATAGAGTGTAGGGTATAGAGTGTATGGTATAGAGTGTATGGTATAGATTGTAGGGTATAGAGTGTAGGGTATAGAGTGTAGAGTGTAGGGTATAGAGTGTAGAGTGTAGGATATAGAGTGTAGGGTATAGAGTGTAGAGTGTAGGGTATAGAGTGTAGGGTATAGAGTGTAGAGTGTATGGTATAGAGTGCAGGGGATAGAGTGTAGAGTGTGAGGTATAGAGTGTAGGGTATAGAGTGTATGGTATAGAGTGTATGGTATAGATTGTAGGGTATAGAGTGTAGGGTATAGAGTGTAGAGTGTAGGGTATAGGGTGTAGAGTGTAGGGTATAGAGTGTAGGGTATAGAGTGTATGGTATAGAGTGTATGGTATAGAGTTTAGGGTATAGATTGTAGGGTATAGAGTGTAGGGTATAGAGTGTATGGTATAGAGTTTAGGGTATAGAGTGTAGGGTATAGAGTGTAAGCTATAAAGTGTAGGGTGTAGATTGTAGGGTATAGAGTGTAGGGTATAGAGTGTAGAGTGTAGGGTATAGAGTGTAGGGTATAGAGTGTAGAGTGTAGGGTATAGAGTGTAGGGTTTAGAGAGTAGGGTATAGAGTGTAGAGTGTAGGGTATAGAGTGTAGAGTGTAGGGTATAGAGTGTAGGGTATAGAGTGTAGAGTGTAGGGTATAGAGTGTAGGGTTTAGAGAGTTGGGCATAGAGTGTAGAGTGTAGGGTATAGAGTGTAGGGTATAGAGTGTAGGGTATAGAGTGTAGAGTGTAGGGTATAGAGTGTAGGGTATAGAGTGTAGAGTGTAGGGTATAGAGTGTAGAGTGTAGGGTATAGAGTGTAGTGTATAGATTGTAGGGTATAGAGTGTAGATTGTAGGGTATAGAGTGTAGGGTATAGAGTGTAGGGTATAGAGTGTAGGGTATAGAGTGTAGAGTGTAGGGTATAGAGTGTAGGGTATAGAGTGTAGAGTGTAGGGTATAGAGTGTAGAGTGTAGGGTATAGAGTGTAGTGTATAGATTGTAGGGTATAGAGTGTAGATTGTAGGGTATAGAGTGTAGGGTATAGAGTGCATGGTATAGAGTGTAGGGAATAGAGTGTAGGGTTTAGAGAGTAGGGTATAGAGTGTAGAGTGTAGGGTATAGAGTGTATGGTATAGAGTTTAGGGTATAGAGTGTAGGGTATAGAGTGTAAGCTATAAAGTGTAGGGTGTAGATTGTAGGGTATAGAGTGTAGGGTATAGAGTGTAGAGTGTAGGGTATAGAGTGTAGGGTATAGAGTGTAGAGTGTATGGTATAGAGTGCAGGGGATATAGTGTAGAGTGTGAGGTATAGAGTGTAGGGCACAGAGTGTATGGTATAGAGTGTAGGGTATAGAGTGTAGGGTACAGAGTGTAGTGTATAGAGTGTAGAGTGTAGGGTATAGAGTGTAGGGTGTAGAGTGTATGGTATAGAGTGTAGGGTATAGAGTGTAGAGTGTAGGGTATAGAGTGTAGGGTATAGAGTGTAGAGTGTAGGATATAGAGTGTAGGGTATAGAGTGTAGAGTGTGTGGTATAGAGTGCAGGGGATAGAGTGTAGAGAGTGAGGTATAGAGTGTAGGGTATAGACTGTATGGTATAGAGTGTATGATATAGATTGTAGGGTATAGAGTGTAGGGTATAGAGTGTAGAGTGTAGGGTATAGAGTGTAGAGTGTAGGGTATATAGTGTATGGTATAGAGTGTATGGTATAGATTGTAGGGTATAGAGTGTAGGGTATAGAGTGTAGAGTGTAGGGTATAGAGTGTGGAGTGTAGGGTATAGAGTGTAGGGTATAGAGTGTAGAGTGTAGGGTATAGAGTGTAGAGTATAGAGTGTAGAGTGTATGGTATAGAGTGCAGGGGATAGAGTGTAGAGTGTAGGGTATAGAGTGTAGGGTATAGAGTGTAGAGTGTAGGGTATAGAGTGTAGGGTTTAGAGAGTAGGGTATAGAGTGTAGAGTGTAGGGTATAGAGTGTATGGTATAGAGTTTAGGGTATAGAGTGTAGGGTATAGAGTGTAAGCTATAAAGTGTAGGGTGTAGATTGTAGGGTATAGAGTGTAGGGTATAGAGTGTAGAGTGTAGGGTATAGAGTGTAGGGTATAGAGTGTAGAGTGTAGGGTATAGAGTGTAGGGTTTAGAGAGTAGGGTATAGAGTGTAGAGTGTAGGGTATAGAGTGTAGAGTGTAGGGTATAGAGTGTAGGGTATAGAGTGTAGAGTGTAGGGTATAGAGTGTAGGGTTTAGAGAGTTGGGCATAGAGTGTAGAGTGTAGGGTATAGAGTGTAGGGTATAGAGTGTTGGGTATAGAGTGTAGAGTGTAGGGTATAGAGTGTAGAGTGTAGGGTATAGAGTGTAGTGTATAGATTGTAGGGTATAGAGTGTAGATTGTAGGGAATAGAGTGTAGGGTATAGAGTGTATGGTATAGAGTGTAGAGAGTAGGGTATAGAGTGTAGGGTATAGAGTGTAGGGAATAGAGTGTAGGCTATAGAGTGTATGAAATAGAGTGTAGGGTATAGAGTGCATGGTATAGAGTGTAGGGTATAGAGTGTAGGGTATAGAGTGTAGGGTATAGAGTGTATGGTATAGAGTGTATGGTATAGATTGTAGGGTATAGAGTGTAGGGTATAGAGTGTAGAGTGTAGGGTATAGAGTGTAGAGTGTAGGATATAGAGTGTAGGGTATAGAGTGTAGAGTGTAGGGTATAGAGTGTAGGGTATAGAGTGTAGAGTGTATGGTATAGAGTGCAGGGGATAGAGTGTAGAGTGTGAGGTATAGAGTGTAGGGTATAGAGTGTATGGTATAGAGTGTATGGTATAGATTGTAGGGTATAGAGTGTAGGGTATAGAGTGTAGAGTGTAGGGTATAGGGTGTAGAGTGTAGGGTATAGAGTGTAGGGTATAGAGTGTATGGTATAGAGTGTATGGTATAGAGTTTAGGGTATAGATTGTAGGGTATAGAGTGTAGGGTATAGAGTGTATGGTATAGAGTTTAGGGTATAGAGTGTAGGGTATAGAGTGTAAGCTATAAAGTGTAGGGTGTAGATTGTAGGGTATAGAGTGTAGGGTATAGAGTGTAGAGTGTAGGGTATAGAGTGTAGGGTATAGAGTGTAGAGTGTAGGGTATAGAGTGTAGGGTTTAGAGAGTAGGGTATAGAGTGTAGAGTGTAGGGTATAGAGTGTAGAGTGTAGGGTATAGAGTGTAGGGTATAGAGTGTAGAGTGTAGGGTATAGAGTGTAGGGTTTAGAGAGTTGGGCATAGAGTGTAGAGTGTAGGGTATAGAGTGTAGGGTATAGAGTGTAGGGTATAGAGTGTAGAGTGTAGGGTATAGAGTGTAGGGTATAGAGTGTAGAGTGTAGGGTATAGAGTGTAGAGTGTAGGGTATAGAGTGTAGTGTATAGATTGTAGGGTATAGAGTGTAGATTGTAGGGTATAGAGTGTAGGGTATAGAGTGCATGGTATAGAGTGTAGGGAATAGAGTGTAGGGTTTAGAGAGTAGGGTATAGAGTGTAGAGTGTAGGGTATAGAGTGTATGGTATAGAGTTTAGGGTATAGAGTGTAAGCTATAAAGTGTAGGGTATAGATTGTAGGGTATAGAGTGTAGGGTATAGAGTGTAGAGTGTAGGGTATAGAGTGTAGGGTATAGAGTGTAGAGTGTATGGTATAGAGTGCAGGGGATATAGTGTAGAGTGTGAGGTATAGAGTGTAGGGCACAGAGTGTATGGTATAGAGTGTAGGGTATAGAGTGTAGGGTACAGAGTGTAGTGTATAGAGTGTAGAGTGTAGGGTATAGAGTGTAGGGTGTAGAGTGTATGGTATAGAGTGTAGGGTATAGAGTGTAGAGTGTAGGGTATAGAGTGTAGGGTATAGAGTGTAGAGTGTAGGATATAGAGTGTAGGGTATAGAGTGTAGAGTGTGTGGTATAGAGTGCAGGGGATAGAGTGTAGAGTGTGAGGTATAGAGTGTAGGGTATAGACTGTATGGTATAGAGTGTATGATATAGATTGTAGGGTATAGAGTGTAGGGTATAGAGTGTAGAGTGTAGGGTATAGAGTGTAGAGTGCAGGGTATATAGTGTATGGTATAGAGTGTATGGTATAGATTGTAGGGTATAGAGTGTAGGGTATAGAGTGTAGAGTGTAGGGTATAGAGTGTAGAGTGTAGGGTATAGAGTGTAGGGTATAGAGTGTAGAGTGTAGGGTATAGAGTGTAGAGTATAGAGTGTAGAGTGTATGGTATAGAGTGCAGGGGATAGAGTGTAGAGTGTAGGGTATAGAGTGTAGGGTATAGAGTGTAGAGTGTAGGGTATAGAGTGTAGGGTTTAGAGAGTAGGGTATAGAGTGTAGAGTGTAGGGTATAGAGTGTATGGTATAGAGTTTAGGGTATAGAGTGTAGGGTATAGAGTGTAAGCTATAAAGTGTAGGGTGTAGATTGTAGGGTATAGAGTGTAGGGTATAGAGTGTAGAGTGTAGGGTATAGAGTGTAGGGTATAGAGTGTAGAGTGTAGGGTATAGAGTGTAGGGTTTAGAGAGTAGGGTATAGAGTGTAGAGTGTAGGGTATAGAGTGTAGAGTGTAGGGTATAGAGTGTAGGGTATAGAGTGTAGAGTGTAGGGTATAGAGTGTAGGGTTTAGAGAGTTGGGCATAGAGTGTAGAGTGTAGGGTATAGAGTGTAGGGTATAGAGTGTTGGGTATAGAGTGTAGAGTGTAGGGTATAGAGTGTAGGGTATAGAGCTTAGGGTGTAGGGTATAGAGTGTAGGGTATAGAGTGTAGGGTATAGAGTGTAGAGTGTAGGGTATAGAGTGTATGGTATAGAGTGTAGGGTGTAGAGTGTAGGGTATAGAGTGTAGAGTGTAGGGTATAGAGTGTAGAGTGTAGGGTATAGAGTGTAGGGTATAGAGTGTAGAGTGTAGGGTATAGAAAGTAGGGTATAGAGTGTAAAGTGTATGGTATAGAGTGTAGGGGATAGAGTGTATGGTATAGAGTGTATGGTATAGAGTGTATGGTATAGATTGTAGGGTATAGAGTGTAGGGTATCGAGTGTAGAGTGTAGGGTATAGAGTGTAGGGTATAGAGTGTAGGGTATAGAGTGTAGGGTATAGAGTGTAGGGTGTTGAGTGTAGGGTATAGAGTGTAGGGTATAGGGTGTAGGGTATAGAGTGTAGGGTGTAGATTGTAGGGTATAGAGTGTAGGGTATAGAGTGTAGGGTATAGAGTGTAGGGTATAGCCAGGGCCGTATTTAGAGTTTCTGCTGCCCTAGGCACTTTTAGTGCTGCCTCCCCCTTTGGTGAGTATGACACTATCGGCAGTGACTTTGGCAAAAATCGCTGATGTGAAAGTCGCCTTTTGCAGCAGATCCGACAGTTTTTCCGCATCTGCCGCGTAATGGATCACTTAGGGCAACACTGCGTTCGGCCTCATTCATTCCCTATGGGACTTACAGACATGTGCGGCTCTTGCGGTTTTGCCGCCATCCGGCAAATGCGGTACTTGCAGCAATGAGAAAAAACACTACTAGCAGTGTTTTATGTATCATCGTAAGTGCAAAACCGCAATTGCCGCACATGTTCGCAAGTAGCCATCATTACCTGTCCCTGCACCTTGCTAGCTCATCCCTATCCAACCCTCCCTGACCTAAAACTACACTATAAAGCTTCAGAAAAGCAATTTATTAACTGCCATATTCCTATGATAATGAGGGCTCTAGGCTACGGCGTAGACTGGGACGGGCAGTCTCCGGGTCTCCATCCTCTCTGTGCACACCCTCAGTCCCTGCCTCACTGCCTGTGCACAGACCACCCTCCACCGCACCCGGTAATCACCGCTCGCAGTAGCATACCAGCAGAGGTGTATCTAGGGTTTCTGGCACCCGGGGAAAGAATTCATTTTGGTGCCCCCCCTCCGCCAAGGACATATGTGAATTGCACACTCAGTCATGTGCCCACGAGCTCCTCTCCCGAATGCTCTCAATGTTCAGTGAAAAACTAAGAGAAGCAGAAGAGAAGCTCGATGTCGCAGGACCATAAGAGTATGTGTCCACGTTCAGGATTGCATCAGGATTTGGTCATGATTTTTCATCAGTATTTGTAGCCAAAACCAGGAGTGGAACAATTAGAGGAAAACTATAATAGAACCATATGCTCCACTTCTGTATTTATCACCCACTCCTGGTTTTGGCTACAAATACTGATGTAAAATACTGACCAAATCCTGATGCAATCCTGAACGTGGACACACACCCTAAGTCTGAAAAATCGCATATGAGTGACGTGTCCATGTGACGACTACTGGAACTTGCAGAGCTGAATCCTGACATCGCAGCTTCTGAATTCTCACAACGCATGCACTGCACTTTTAGGATTCTCCCTTGCCGGTGGACAGTCATGTCAGCACAAGTATGTGATTTGTAGACTTCTGACCACATTCTGACTAGATGTGCCCGGCCTCGCTCAGTTCATTTTCATTGACGGAGGTCACGCATGTCTAGTCAGCACGTGATCGCATTAATGTAAATCCCCAGCATGAGAGAATCCTGACAGCGTGCAGTGTGCACTGTGAGAATTCAGAAGTCTGCAGTCACAAAGAATGACTGCAGACTCATCACAAGCCTGGACATCCCCTTTAAAAGGGACTCTGTCACCTGAATTTGGAGGGAACAATTTTCAGCCATAGGGGTGGGGTTTTCGGGTGTTTGATTCACCCTTTCCTTACCCGCTGGCTGCATGCTGGCTGCAATATTGGATTGAAGCTCATTCTCTGTCCTCCATAGTACACGCCTGCGCAAGGCAAGATTGCAGATTGTGCAGGTACAGTATGTACTCTATACCATACACTCTACACTCTATACCCTACACTCTATATCCTACACTCTACACTCTATACCCTACACTCTACACTCTATACCCTACACTCTATACCCTACAATCTATACCATACACTCTATACCATACACTCTATACCCTACACTCTATACCCTACACTCTATACCCTACACTCTATACCATGCACTCTATACCCTACACTCTATATCATACACTCTATAGCCTACACTCTATTCCCTACACTCTATACCCTACACTCTATACCCTACTCTCTACACTCTATACCATACACTCTATACCCTACACTCTATACCCTACAATCTACACTCTATACCCTACAATCTATACACTACACTCTATACCCTACACTCTACACTCTATACCCTACACTCTACACTCTATACCCAACACTCTATACCCTACACTCTATACCCTACACTCTACACTCTATGCCCAACTCTCTAAACCCTACACTCTATACCCTACACTCTATACCCTACACTCTATACCCTACACTCTACACTCTATACCCTACACTCTACACTCTATACCCTACTCTCTAAACCCTACACTCTATACCCTACACTCTACACTCTATACCCTACACTCTATACCCTACACTCTACACTCTATACCCTACACTCTATACCCTACAATCTACACCCTACACTTTATAGCTTACACTCTATACCCTACACTCTATACCCTAAACTCTATACCATACACTCTATACCCTACACTCTACACTCTATACCCTACTCTCTAAACCCTACACTCTATACCCTACACTCTACACTCTAAACCCTACACTCTATACCCTACACTCTACACTCTATCCCCTGCACTCTATACCATACACTCTACACTCTATACTCTACACTCTATACCCTACACTCTATACCCTACACTCCACACTCTATACCCTACACTCTACACTCTATACCCTACACTCTATACCCTACAATCTATACCATACACTCTATACCATACACTATATACCCTACACTCTACACTCTATACCCTACACTCTACACTCTATACCCTACACTCTATACCCTACAATCTATATCATACACTCTATACCATACAGTCTATACCCTACACTCTATACCTCACACTCTACACTCTATCCCCTGCACTCTATACCACACACTCTACACTCTATACCCTACACTCTATATCCTACACTCTACACTCTATACCCTACACTCTATACCCTACACTCTACATTCTATACCCTACACTCTATACCATACACTCTACACCCTACACTCTATACCCTACACTCTACACTCTATACACTACACTCTGTACCCTACACTCTATACCCTACACTCTATACCATACACTCTGTGCCCTACACTCTATACCTCACACTCTACACTATATCCCCTGCACTCTATACCATACACTCTACACTCTATACCCTACACTCTATACCCTACACTCTACACTCTATACCCTACACTCTATACCCTACAATCTACACCCTACACTTTATAGCTTACACTCTATACCCTACACTCTATACCCTAAACTCTATACCATACACTCTATACCCTACACTCTACACTCTATACCCTACTCTCTAAACCCTACACTCTATTCCCTACACTCTATACCATGCACTCTATACCCTACACTCTATACCCTACAATCTACACTCTATACCCTACAATCTATACACTACACTCTATACCCTACACTCTACACTCTATACCCTACACTCTACACTCTATACCCTACACTCTATACCCTACACTCTACACTCTATACCCTACACTCTATACCCTACACTCTATACCCTACACTCTACACTCTATGCCCAACTCTCTAAACCCTACACTCTATACCCTACACTCTACACTCTATACCCTACACTCTATACCCTACACTCTACACTCTATACCCTACACTCTACACTCTATACCCTACTCTCTAAACCCTACACTCTATACCCTACACTCTACACTCTATACCCTACACTCTATACCCTACACTCTACACTCTATACCCTACACTCTATACCCTACAATCTACACCCTACACTTTATAGCTTACACTCTATACCCTACACTCTATACCCTAAACTCTATACCATACACTCTATACCCTACACTCTATACCCTACAATCTATACCCTAAACTCTATACCATACACTCTATACCATACACTCTATACCCTACACTCTATACCCTACACTCTACACCCTATACCCTACACTCTACACTCTATACCCTACACTCTATATCCTACACTCTACACTCTATACCCTACACTCTACACTCTATACCCTACACTCTATACCCTACAATCTATACCATACACTCTATACCATACACTCTATACCCTACACTCTATACCCTACACTCTATACCCTACACTCTATACCATGCACTCTATACCCTACACTCTATACCCTACACTCTACACTCTATGCCCAACTCTCTAAACCCTACACTCTATACCCTACACTCTACACTCTATACCCTACACTCTATACCCTACACTCTACACTCTATACCCTACACTCTACACTCTATACCCTACTCTCTAAACCCTACACTCTATACCCTACACTCTACACTCTATACCCTACACTCTATACCCTACACTCTACACTCTATACCCTACACTCTATACCCTACAATCTACACCCTACACTTTATAGCTTACACTCTATACCCTACACTCTATACCCTAAACTCTATACCATACACTCTATACCCTACACTCTACACTCTATACCCTACTCTCTAAACCCTACACTCTATACCCTACACTCTACACTCTATACCCTACACTCTATACCCTACACTCTACACTCTATCCCCTGCACTCTATACCATACACTCTACACTCTATACTCTACACTCTATACCCTACACACTACACTCTATACCCTACACTCTATACCCTACACTCTACACTCTATACCCTACACTCTACACTCTATACCCTACACTCTATACCCTACAATCTATACCATACACTCTATACCATACACTATATACCCTACACTCTACACTCTATACCCTACACTCTACACTCTATACCCTACACTCTATACCCTACAATCTATATCATACACTCTATACCATACAGTCTATACCCTACACTCTATACCTCACACTCTACACTCTATCCCCTGCACTCTATACCACACACTCTACACTCTATACCCTACACTCTATATCCTACACTCTACACTCTATACCCTACACTCTATACCCTACACTCTACACTCTATACCCTACACTCTATACCATACACTCTACACCCTACACTCTATACCCTACACTCTACACTCTATACACTACACTCTGTACCCTACACTCTATACCCTACACTCTATACCATACACTCTGTGCCCTACACTCTATACCTCACACTCTATACTTTATCCCCTGCACTCTATACCATACACTCTACACTCTATACCCTACACTCTATACCCTACACTCTACAATCTATACCCTACACTCTATACCCTACACTCTACACTCTATACCCTACACTATACACTCTATACCCTACACTCTATACCCTACAATCTATACCATACACTCTATACCATACACTCTATACCCTACACTCTATACCCTACACTCTACACTCTATACCCTACACTCTATACCCTACACTCTATACCCTACACTCTACACTCTATACCCAACACTCTATTCCATACACTCTATACCCTACACTCTATACCCTACACTATACACTCTATACCCTACACTCTACACTCTATACCATACACTCTTTACCCTACACTCTATACCCTACACTCTATACCCTACACTCTACACTCTTTACCCTACACTCTGTACCAAACACTCTATACCCTACACTCTATACCGTACACTCTATACCTTACACTCTACACTCTATACCCTACACTCTATAACATACACTTTATACCCTACACTCTATACCTTACACTCTATACCCTACACTCTACACCCTACAATCTACAATCTATACCCTACACTCTATAACCTACACTCTATACCCCACACTCTACACCCTACTCTCTACACTTTATACCCTACACTCTACACTCTATACTCTACACTCTATACCCAACTCTCTAAACTCTACACTCTATACCCTACACTCTACACTCTATACCCTACACTCTATACCCTACACTCTACACTCTATACCTCACACTCTACACTATATCCCCTGCACTCTATACCATACACTCTACACTCTATACCCTACACTCTATACCCTACACTCTACACTCTATACCCTACACTCTATACCCTACACTCTACACTCTATACCCTACACTCTACACTCTATACCCTACACTCTATACCCTACAATCTATACCATACACTCTATACCATACACTCTATACCCTACACTCTATACCCTACACTCTACACTCTATACCCTACACTCTATACGCTACACTCTATACCCTACACTCTACACTCTATACCCAACACTCTATTCCATACACTCTATACCCTACACTCTATACTCTACACTCTACACTCTATACCCAACACTCTATTCCATACACTCTATACCCTACACTCTATACCCTACACCCTACGCTCTATACCCTACACTCTATACCCTACACTCTACACTCTATACCCAACACTCTATTCCATACACTCTATACCCTACACTCTATACCCAACACTCTATTCCATACACTCTATACCCTACACTCTATACCCTACACTCTACACTCTATACCCAACACTCTATTCCATACACTCTATACCCTACACTCTATAACCTACACCCTACGCTCTATACCCTACACTCTATACCCTACACTCTACACTCTATACCCTACACTCTACACTCTATACCCTTCACTCTATACCCCACACGCTATACCCTACACTCTATACCCTACACTCTATACCCTACACTCTATACCCTACAATCTACACCCTACACTCTATACCCTACACCCTATACCCTACACTCTATACCCTACACTCAACACCCTACACTCTATACCCTACACTCTATACCCTACACTCTATACCCTACACTCTATACCCTACACTCTACACTCGATACCCTACACTCTATACCCTACAATCTATACCATACACTCTATACCATACACTCTATACCATACACTCTATCCCCTACACTCTATACCATACACTTTACACTCTATACCCTACTTTCTATACCCTACACTCTACACTCTATACCCTACACTCTATACCCTACACTCTACACTCTATACCCTACACTCTACACTCTATACCCTACACTCTACACCCTACACTCTATACCATACACTCTATACCCTACACTCTACACTCTATACCCTACACTCTATACCCTACACTCTATACCCTACACCCTACGCTCTATACCCTACACTCTATACCCTACACTCTACACTCTATACCCAACACTCTATACCCTACACTCTATACCCTACACTCTACACTCTATGCCCAACTCTCTAAACCCTACACTCTATACCCTACACTTTACACTCTATACCCTACACTCTATACCCTACACTCTACACTCTATACCCTACACTCTACACTCTATACCCTACTCTCTAAACCCTACACTCTATACCCTACACTCTACACTCTATACCCTACACTCTATACCCTACACTCTACACTCTATACCCTACACTCTATACCCTACAATCTACACCCTACACTTTATAGCTTACACTCTATACCCTACACTCTATACCCTAAACTCTATACCATACACTCTATACCCTACACTCTACACTCTATACCCTACTCTCTAAACCCTACACTCTATACCCTACACTCTACACTCTATACCCTACACTCTATACCCTACACTCTACACTCTATCCCCTGCACTCTATACCATACACTCTACACTCTATACTCTACACTCTATACCCTACACTCTACACTCTATACCCTACACTCTATACCCTACACTCTACACTCTATACCCTACACTCTACACTCTATACCCTACACTCTATACCCTACAATCTATACCATACACTCTATACCATACACTATATACCCTACACTCTACACTCTATACCCTACACTCTACACTCTATACCCTACACTCTATACCCTACAATCTATATCATACACTCTATACCATACAGTCTATACCCTACACTCTATACCTCACACTCTACACTCTATTCCCTGCACTCTATACCACACACTCTACACTCTATACCCTACACTCTATATCCTACACTCTACACTCTATACCCTACACTCTATACCCTACACTCTACACTCTATACCCTACACTCTATACCATACACTCTACACCCTACACTCTATACCCTACACTCTACACTCTATACACTACACTCTGTACCCTACACTCTATACCCTACACTCTATACCATACACTCTGTGCCCTACACTCTATACCTCACACTCTACACTATATCCCCTGCACTCTATACCATACACTCTACACTCTATACCCTACACTCTATACCCTACACTCTACACTCTATACCCTACACTCTATACCCTACAATCTACACCCTACACTTTATAGCTTACACTCTATACCCTACACTCTATACCCTAAACTCTATACCATACACTCTATACCCTACACTCTACACTCTATACCCTACTCTCTAAACCCTACACTCTATTCCCTACACTCTATACCATGCACTCTATACCCTACACTCTATACCCTACAATCTACACTCTATACCCTACAATCTATACACTACACTCTATACCCTACACTCTACACTCTATACCCTACACTCTACACTCTATACCCTACACTCTATACCCTACACTCTACACTCTATACCCTACACTCTATACCCTACACTCTATACCCTACACTCTACACTCTATGCCCAACTCTCTAAACCCTACACTCTATACCCTACACTCTACACTCTATACCCTACACTCTATACCCTACACTCTACACTCTATACCCTACACTCTACACTCTATACCCTACTCTCTAAACCCTACACTCTATACCCTACACTCTACACTCTATACCCTACACTCTATACCCTACACTCTACACTCTATACCCTACACTCTATACCCTACAATCTACACCCTACACTTTATAGCTTACACTCTATACCCTACACTCTATACCCTAAACTCTATACCATACACTCTATACCCTACACTCTATACCCTACAATCTATACCCTAAACTCTATACCATACACTCTATACCATACACTCTATACCCTACACTCTATACCCTACACTCTACACCCTATACCCTACACTCTACACTCTATACCCTACACTCTATACCCTACAATCTATACCATACACTCTATACCATACACTCTATACCCTACACTCTATACCTCACACTCTACACTCTATCCCCTGCACTCTATACCATACACTCTACACTCTATACCCTACACTCTATACCCTACACTCTACACTCTATACCCTACACTCTATATCCTACACTCTACACTCTATACCCTACGCTCTACACTCTATACCCTACACTCTATACCCTACAATCTATACCATACACTCTATACCATACACTCTATACCCTACACTCTATACCCTACACTCTATACCCTACACTCTATACCATGCACTCTATACCCTACACTCTATATCATACACTCTATAGCCTACACTCTATTCCCTACACTCTATACCCTACACTCTATACCCTACTCTCTACACTCTATACCATACACTCTATACCCTACACTCTATACCCTACAATCTACACTCTATACCCTACAATCTATACACAACACTCTATACCCTACACTCTACACTCTATACCCTACACTCTACACTCTATACCCAACACTCTATACCCTACACTCTATACCCTACACTCTACACTCTATGCCCAACTCTCTAAACCCTACACTCTATACCCTACACTCTACACTCTATACCCTACACTCTATACCCTACACTCTACACTCTATACCCTACACTCTACACTCTATACCCTACTCTCTAAACCCTACACTCTATACCCTACACTCTACACTCTATACCCTACACTCTATACCCTACATTCTACACTCTATACCCTACACTCTATACCCTACAATCTACACCCTACACTTTATAGCTTACACTCTATACCCTACACTCTATACCCTACACTCTATACCCTAAATTCTATACCATACACTCTATACCCTACACTCTACACTCTATACCCTACTCTCTAAACCCTACACTCTATACCCTACACTCTACACTCTATACCCTACACTCTATACCCTACACTCTACACTCTATCCCCTGCACTCTATACCATACACTCTACACTCTATACTCTACACTCTATACCCTACACTCTACACTCTATACCCTACACTCTATACCCTACACTCTACACTCTATACCCTACACTCTACACTCTATACCCTACACTCTATACCCTACAATCTATACCATACACTCTATACCATACACTATATACCCTACACTCTACACTCTATACCCTACACTCTACACTCTATACCCTACACTCTATACCCTACAATCTATATCATACACTCTATACCATACAGTCTATACCCTACACTCTATACCTCACACTCTACACTCTATCCCCTGCACTCTATACCACACACTCTACACTCTATACCCTACACTCTATATCCTACACTCTACACTCTATACCCAACACTCTATACCCTACACTCTACACTCTATACCCTACACTCTATACCATACACTCTACACCCTACACTCTATACCCTACACTCTACACTCTATACACTACACTCTGTACCCTACACTCTATACCCTACACTCTATACCATACACTCTGTGCCCTACACTCTATACCTCACACTCTACACTATATCCCCTGCACTCTATACCATACACTCTACACTCTATACCCTACACTCTATACCCTACACTCTACACTCTATACCCTACACTCTATACCCTACACTCTACACTCTATACCCTACACTCTACACTCTATACCCTACACTCTATTCCCTACAATCTATACCAAACACTCTATACCATACACTCTATACCCTACACTCTATACCCTACACTCTACACTCTATACCCTACACTCTATACCCTACACTCTATACCCTACACTCTACACTCTATACCCAACACTCTATTCCATACACTCTATACCCTACACTCTATACCCTACACTATACACTCTATACCCTACACTCTACACTCTATACCATACACTCTTTACCCTACACTCTATACCCTACACTCTATACCCTACACTCTACACTCTTTACCCTACACTCTGTACCAAACGCTCTATACCCTACACTCTATACCGTACACTCTATACCCTACACTCTACACTCTATACCCTACACTCTATAACATACACTTTATACCCTACACTCTATACCTTACACTCTATACCCTACACTCTACACCCTACAATCTACAATCTATACCCTACACTCTATAACCTACACTCTATACCCTACACTCTACACCCTACTCTCTACACTTTATACCCTACACTCTACACTCTATACCCTACACTCTATACCCTACACTCTATACTCTACACTCTATACCCAACTCTCTAAACACTACACTCTATACCCTACACTCTACACTCTATACCCTACACTCTATACCCTACACTCTACACTCTATACCCCACACTCTACACTCTATACCCTACTCTCTAAACCCTACACTCTATACCCTACACTCTACACTCTATACCCTACACTCTATACCCTACACTCTACACTCTATCCCCTGCACTCTATACCATACACTCTACACTCTATACTCTACACTCTATACCCTACACTCTACACTCTATACCCTACACTCTATACCCTACACTCTACACTCTATACCCTACACTCTACACTCTATACCCTACACTCTATACCCTACAATCTATACCATACACTCTATACCATACACTATATACCCTACACTCTACACTCTATACCCTACACTCTACACTCTATACCCTACACTCTATACCCTACAATCTATATCATACACTCTATACCATACAGTCTATACCCTACACTCTATACCTCACACTCTACACTCTATCCCCTGCACTCTATACCACACACTCTACACTCTATACCCTACACTCTATATCCTACACTCTACACTCTATACCCTACACTCTATACCCTACACTCTACACTCTATACCCTACACTCTATACCATACACTCTACACCCTACACTCTATACCCTACACTCTACACTCTATACACTACACTCTGTACCCTACACTCTATACCCTACACTCTATACCATACACTCTGTGCCCTACACTCTATACCTCACACTCTACACTATATCCCCTGCACTCTATACCATACACTCTACACTCTATACCCTACACTCTATACCCTACACTTTACACTCTATACCCTACACTCTATACCCTACACTCTACACTCTATACCCTACACTCTACACTCTATACCCTACACTCTATACCCTACAATCTATACCATACACTCTATACCATACACTCTATACCCTACACTCTATACCCTACACTCTACACTCTATACCCTACACTCTATACGCTACACTCTATACCCTACACTCTACACTCTATACCCAACACTCTATTCCATACACTCTATACCCTACACTCTATACCCTACACTCTACACTCTATACCCAACACTCTATTCCATACACTCTATACCCTACACTCTATAACCTACACCCTACGCTCTATACCCTACACTCTATACCCTACACTCTACACTCTATACCCTACACTCTACACTCTATACCCTTCACTCTATACCCCACACGCTATACCCTACACTCTATACCCTACACTCTATACCCTACACTCTATACCCTACAATCTACACCCTACACTCTATACCCGACACCCTATACCCTACACTCTATACCCTACACTCAACACCCTACACTCTATACCCTACACTCTACACTCGATACCCTACACTCTATACCCTACAATCTATACCATACACTCTATACCATACACTCTATACCATACACTCTATCCCCTACACTCTATACCATACACTTTACACTCTATACCCTACACTCTATACCCTACACTCTACACTCGATACCCTACACTCTATACCCTACAATCTGTACCATACACTCTATACCATACACTCTATACCATACACTCTATCCCCTACACTCTATACCATACACTTTACACTCTATACCCTACACTCTATACCCTACACTCTACACTCTATACCCTACACTCTACACCCTACACTCTATACCATACACTCTATACCCTACACTCTACACTCTATACCCTACACTCTATACCCTACACTCTATACCCTACACCCTACGCTCTATACCCTACACTCTATACCCTACACTCTACACTCTATACCCAACACTCTATTCCATATACTCTATACCCTACACTCTATACCCTACACTATACACTCTATACCCTACACTCTACACTTTGCACTCTATACCCTACACTCTATACTCTATACCCTACACTCTATACCGTACATTCTACACTCTATACCCTACACTCTATACCCTACACTCTAATCCCTACACTCTACACTCTATACCCTACACTCTACACTCTATACCCTTCACTCTATACCCCACACGCTATACCCTACACTCTATACCCTACACTCTATACCCTACACTCTATACCCTACAATCTACACCCTACACTCTATACCCTACACCCTATACCCTACACTCTATACCCTACACTCAACACCCTACACTCTATACCCTACACTCTACACTCGATACCCTACACTCTATACCCTACAATCTATACCATACACTCTATACCATACACTCTATACCATACACTCTATCCCCTACACTCTATACCATACACTTTACACTCTATACCCTACACTCTATACCCTACACTCTACACTCGATACCCTACACTCTATACCCTACAATCTATACCATACACTCTATACCATACACTCTATACCATACACTCTATCCCCTACACTCTATACCATACACTTTACACTCTATACCCTACACTCTATACCCTACACTCTACACTCTATACCCTACACTCTATACCCTACACTCTACACTCGATACCCTACACTCTATACCCTACAATCTATACCATACACTCTATACCATACACTCTATACCATACACTCTATCCCCTACACTCTATACCATACACTTTACACTCTACACCCTACACTCTATACCATACACTCTATACCCTACACTCTATACCCTACACTCTATACCCTACACTCTATACCCTACACCCTACGCTCTATACCCTACACTCTATACCCTACACTCTACACTCTATACCCAACACTCTATTCCATATACTCTATACCCTACACTCTATACCCTACACTATACACTCTATACCCTACACTCTACACTTTGCACTCTATACCCTACACTCTATACTCTATACCCTACACTCTATACCGTACATTCTACACTCTATACCCTACACTCTATACCCTACACTCTAATCCCTACACTCTACACTCTATACCCTACACTCTATACCCTACACTCTATACCCTACACTCTACACTCTATACCCTACACTCTATACCCTACACTCTATACCCTACACTCTACACTCTATACCCTACACTCTATATCATACACTATACACTCTATACCCTACACTCTACACTCTATACCATACACTCTTTACCCTACACTTAATACCCTACACTCTATACCCTACACTCTACACTCTATACCCTACACTCTATACCATACACTATACACTCTATACCCTACACTCTACACTCTATACCTTACACTCTTTACCCTACACTCTATACCCTACACTCTATACCCTACACTCTACACTCTATAACCTACACTCTATACCATGCACTCTATATCCTACACTCTATACCCTACACTCTATACCCTACACTCTACACTCTATACCCTACACTCTATACCATACTCTCTATACCCTACACTCTATGCCCTACACTCTAATCTCCATACCATACACTCTATACCCTACACGCTATACCCTACACTCTATACCCTACACTCTACACTCTATACCCTACACTCTATACCCTACACTCTATACCCTACACTCTACACTCTATACCCTACACTCTATATCATACACTATACACTCTATACCCTACACTCTACACTCTATACCATACACTCTTTACCCTACACTTAATACCCTACACTCTATACCCTACACTCTACACTCTATACCCTACACTCTATACCATACACTATACACTCTATACCCTACACTCTACACTCTATACCTTACACTCTTTACCCTACACTCTATACCCTACACTCTATACCCTACACTCTACACTCTATAACCTACACTCTATACCATGCACTCTATATCCTACACTCTATACCCTACACTCTATACCCTACACTCTATGCCCTACACTCTAATCTCCATACCATACACTCTATACCCTACACGCTATACCCTACACTCTATACCCTACACTCTATACCCTACACTCTACACTCTATACCCTACACTCTATACCATACACTCTATACCCTACACTCTACACTCTATTCCCTACACTCTATACCATACACTCTATACCATACACTCTATACCATACACTCTACACTCTATTCCCTACACTCTATACCATACACTCTATACCCTACACTCTATACCCTACACTATACACTCTATACCCTACACTCTACACTCTATACCATACACTCTATACCCTACACTCTATACCCTACACTCTACACCCTACAATCTATACCCTACACTCTATACCCTACACCCTACACTCTATACCCTACAATCTACACTCTATACACTACACTCTATACCATACACTCTATACCCTACACTCTATACCATACACTCTACACCATACACTCTATACCATACACTCTATACCCCACACTCTACACTCTATACCCTACACTCTATACCCTACACTCTATACTATACACTCTATACCCTACACTCTATACCCTACACTATACACTCTATACCCTACACTCTACACCATACACTCTATACCCTACACTCTATACTCTACGCTATACACTCTATACCTTACAATCTATACCTTACACTCTTTACCCTACACTCTATACCCTACACTCTATACCCTACACTCTACACTCTATAACCTACACTCTATACCATACACTCTATATCATACACTCTATACCCTACACTCTATACCCTACACTCTACACTCTATACCCTACACTCTATACCATACTCTCTATACCCTACACTCTATGCCCTACACTCTAATCTCCATACCATACACTTTATACCCTACACTCTATAACATACATTCTACACCCTACACTCTATACCATACACTCTATACCATACACTCTACACTCTATACCATACACTCTATACCCTACACTCTACACTTTATACCCTACACTCTATACCCTACAATCTATACCCTACACTCTATACCCTACACGCTATACCCTACACTCTATACCCTACACTCTATACCCTACAATCTACACTCTACACCCTACACTCTATACCATACACTCTATACCCTACACTCTACACTCTATACCCTACACTCTATACCATACACTCTATACCATACACTATATGCCCTACACTCTAATCTCCATACCATACACTCTATACCCTACACTCTATAACATACATTCTACACCCTACACTCTATACCATACACTCTATACCATACACTCTACACTCTATACCATACACTCTATACCCTACACTCTACACTTTATACCCTACACTCTATACCCTACAATCTATACCCTACACTCTATACCCTACACGCTATACCCTACACTCTATACCCTACACTCTATAACATACATTCTACACCCTACACTCTATACCATACACTCTATACCCTACACTCTACACTCTATACCATACACTCTATACCCTACACGCTACACTCTACACCCTAAACTCTACACCCTACACTCTATACCCTACACTCTATACCCTACACTCTATACCCTACACTCTATACCCTACACTCTACACTCTATACCCTACACTCTATACCCTACACTCTATACCATACACTCTATACCTCACACTCTACACTCTATCCCCTGCACTCTATACCATACACTCTACACTCTATACCCTACAATCTATACCATACACTCTATACCATACACTCTATACCCTACCCTCTATACCCTACACTCTACACTCTATACCCTACACTCTATACCCTACACTCTATACCCTACACTCTACACTCTATACCCTACAATCTACACTCTATACCCTACACTCTATACCCTATAATCTATACCATACACTCTATACCCTACACTCTATACCTCACACTCTACACTCTATCCCCTGCACTCTATACCATACACTCTACACTCTATACCCTACATTCTATACCCTACACTCTACACTCTATGCCCTACACTCTACACTTTATACCCTACACTCTACACTCTATACCCTACACTCTATACCCTACAATCTATACCATACACTCCTTACTATACACTCTATACCCTACACTCTATACCTCACACTCTACACTCTATCCCCTACACTCTACACTCTATACCCTACACTCTATACCCTACAATCTATACCATACACTCTATACCATACACTCTATACCCTACCATCTATACCCTACACTCTACACTCTATACCCTACACTCTATAAACTACACTCTAAACCCTACACTCTACACTCTATACCCTACACTCTACAGTCTATACCCTACACTCTATACCCTACAATCTATACCATACACTCTATACCATACACTCTATACCCTACACTCTATACCTCACACTCTACACTCTATCCCCTGCACTCTATACCATACACTCTACACTCTATACCCTACACTCTATACCCTACACTCTACACTCTATACCCTACACTCTACACTCTATACCCTACACTCTATACCCTACAATCTATTCCATACACTCTATACCATACACTCTATACCCTACATTCTGCACTCTATACCCTACACTCTATACCCTACAATCTATACCATACACTCCATACCATGCACTCTATACCCTACACTCTATACCTCACACTCTACACTCTATCCCCTGCACTCTATACCACACTCTCTACACTCTATACCCTACACTCTATACCCTACACTCTACACTCTATACCCTACACTCTATACCCTACACTCTACACTCTATACCCTACACTCTACACTCTATACCCTACACTCTATACCCTACAATCTATACCATACACTCTATACCATACACTCTACACCCTACACTCTATACCCTACACTCTACACTCTATACCCTACACTCTATACCCTACACTCTATACCCTACACTCTATAGCCTACACTCTATACCTCACACTATACACTATATCCCCTTCATTCTATACCATACACTCTACACTCTATTCCCTACACTCTATACCCTACACTCTACACTCTATACCCTACACTCTATACCCTACACTCTACACTCTATACCCTACACTCTATACCCTACAATCTATACCATACACTCTATACCATACACTCTATACCCTACACTCTATACATAGTAACATAGTAACATATTAACATAGTTAGTAAGGCCGAAAAAAGACATTTGTCCATCCAGTTCAGCCTATATTCCATCATAATAAATCCCCAGATCTACGTCCTTCTACAGAACCTAATAATTGTATGATACAATATTGTTCTGCTCCAGGAAGACATCCAGGCCTCTCTTGAACCCCTCGACTGAGTTCGCCATCACCACCTCCTCAGGCAAGCAATTCCAGATTCTCACTGCCCTAACAGTAAAGAATCCTCTTCTATGTTGGTGGAAAAACCTTCTCTCCTCCAGACGCAAAGAATGCCCCCTTGTGCCCGTCACCTTCCTTGGTATAAACAGATCCTCAGCGAGATATTTGTATTGTCCCCTTATATACTTATACATGGTTATTAGATCGCCCCTCAGTCGTCTTTTTTCTAGACTAAATAATCCTAATTTCGCTAATCTATCTGGGTATTGTAGTTCTCCCATCCCCTTTATTAATTTTGTTGCCCTCCTTTGTACTCTCTCTAGTTCCATTATATCCTTCCTGAGCACCGGTGCCCAAAACTGGTCACAGTACTCCATGTGCGGTCTAACTAGGGATTTGTACAGAGGCAGTATAATGCTCTCATCATGTGTATCCAGACCTCTTTTAATGCACCCCATGATCCTGTTTGCCTTGGCAGCTGCTGCCTGGCACTGGCTGCTCCAGGTAAGTTTATCATTAACTAGGATCCCCAAGTCCTTCTCCCTGTCAGATTTACCCAGTGGTTTCCTATGGACTGAACAAGAAACCACCAAAAATTTTAACCAGTCATCGTTCTCACAACACTGAGGACCAGTCATTCGAAATGACTTCTCCATGCATTTTATGCATTGGTAAAAGCACTATGATGAAAAGTGTGATATGTTTTCAGGTACAGTGGGGCAAAAAAGTATTTAGTCAGTCAGCAATAGTGCAAGTTCCACCACTTAAAAAGATGAGAGGCGCCTGTAATTTACATCATAGGTAGACCTCAACTATGGGAGACAAACTGAGAAAAAAAAATCCAGAAAATCACATTGTCTGTTTTTTTAACATTTTATTTGCATATTATGGTGGAAAATAAGTATTTGGTCAGAAATAAACAATCAAGATTTCTGGCTCTCACAGACCTGTAACTTCTTCTTTAAGAGTCTCCTCTTTCCTCCACTCATTACCTGTAGTAATGGCACCTGTTTAAACTTGTTATCAGTATAAAAAGACACCTGTGCACACCCTCAAACAGTCTGACTCCAAACTCCACTACGGTGAAGACCAAAGAGCTGTTAAAGGACACCAAAAACAAAATTGTAGCCCTGCACCAGGCTGGGAAGACTGAATCTGCAATAGCCAACCAGCTTGGAGTGAAGAAATGAACAGTGGGAGCAATAATTAGAAAATGGAAGACATACAAGACCACTGATAATCTCCCTCGATCTGGGGCTCCACGCAAAATCCCACCCCGTGGGGTCAGAATGATCACAAGAACGGTGAGCAAAAATCCCAGAACCACGCGGGGGGGCCTAGTGAATGAACTGCAGAGAGCTGGGACCAATGTAACAAGGCCTACCATAAGTAACACACTATGCCACCATGGACTCAGATCCTGCAGTGCCAGACGTGTCCCACTGCTTAAGCCAGTACATGTCCGGGTCCGTCTGAAGTTTGCTAGAGAGCATTTGGATGATCCAGAGGAGTTTTGGGAGAATGTCCTATGGTCTGATGAAACCAAACTGGAACTGTTTGGTAGAAACACAACTTGTCATGTTTGGAGGAAAAAGAATACTGAGTTGCATCCATCAAACACCATACCTACTGTAAAGCATGGTGGTGGAAACATCATGCTTTTGGGCTGTTTCTCTGCAAAGTGGCCAGGACGACTGATCCGGGTACATGAAAGAATGAATGGGGCCATGTATCGTGAGATTTTGAGTGCAAACCTCCTTCCATCAGCAAGGGCATTGAAGATGAAACGTGGCTGGGTCTTTCAACATGACAATGATCCAAAGCACAGCGCCAGGGCAACGAAGGAGTGGCTTCGTAAGAAGCATTTCAAGGTCCTGGAGTGGCCTAGCCAGTCTCCAGATCTCAACCCTATAGAAAACCTTTGGAGGGAGTTGAAAGTCCGTGTTGCCAAGCGAAAAGCCAAAAACATCACTGCTCTAGAAGAGATCTGCATGGAGGAATGGGCCAACATGCCAACAACAGCGTGTGGCAACCTTGTGAAGACTTACAGAAAACGTTTGACCTCTGTCATTGCCAACAAAGGATATATTACAAAGTATTGAGATGAAATTTTGTTTCTGACCAAATACTTATTTTCCACCATAATATGCAAATAAAATGTTAAAAAAACAGACAATGTGATTTTCTGGAATTTTTTTTCTCAGTTTGTCTCCCATAGTTGAGGTCTACCTATGATGTAAATTACAGACGCCTCTCATCTTTTTCAGTGGTGGAACTTGCACTATTGCTGACTGACTAAATACTTTTTTGCCCCACTGTATCTCCTATACTAATAGAGCCACATGCTCACCGGTTTGCCACATGATGTAGGCCTATGGACTGAACAAGAAACCACCAAAAATTTTAACCAGTCATCGTTCTCACAACACTGAGGACCAGTCATTCGAAATGACTTCTCCATGCATTTTATGCATTGGTAAAAGCACTATGATGAAAAGTGTGATATGTTTTCACGTATCTCCTATACTAATAGAGCCACATGCTCACCGGTTTGCCACATGATGTAGGCCTATGGACTGAACAAGAAACCACCAAAAATTTTAACCAGTCATCGTTCTCACAACACTGAGGACCAGTCATTCGAAATGACTTCTCCATGAATTTTATGCATTGGTAAAAGCACTATGATGAAAAGTGTGATATGTTTTCAGGTATCTCCTATACTAATAGAGCCACATGCTCACCGGTTTGCCACATGCTGTAGGCCTATGGACTGAACAAGAAACCACCAAAAATTTTAACCAGTCATCGTTCTCACAACACTGAGGACCAGTCATTCGAAATGACTTCTCCATGCATTTTATGCATTGGTAAAAGCACTATGATGAAAAGTGTGATATGTTTTCAGGTATCTCCTATACTAATAGAGCCACATGCTCACCGGTTTGCCACATGATGTAGGCCTATGGACTGAACAAGAAACCACCAAAAATTTTAACCAGTCATCGTTCTCACAACACTGAGGACCAGTCATTCGAAATGACTTCTCCATGCATTTTATGCATTGGTAAAAGCACTATGATGAAAAGTGTGATATGTTTTCAGGTATCTCCTATACTAATAGAGCCACATGCTCACCGGTTTGCCACACGCTGTAGGCCTATGGACTGAACAAGAAACCACCAAAAATTTTAACCAGTCATCGTTGTCACAACACTGAGGACCAGTCATTCGAAATGACTTCTCCATGCATTTTATGCATTGGTAAAAGCACTATGATGAAAAGTGTGATATGTTTTCAGGTATCTCCTATACTAATAGAGCCACATGCTCACCGGTTTGCCACATGATGTAGGCCTATGGACTGAACAAGAAACCACCAAAAATTTTAACCAGTCATCGTTCTCACAACACTGAGGACCAGTCATTCGAAATGACTTCTCCATGCATTTTATGCATTGGTAAAAGCACTATGATGAAAAGTGTGATATGTTTTCAGGTATCTCCTATACTAATAGAGCCACATGCTCACCGGTTTGCCACATGATGTGGGCCTATGGACTGAACAACAAACCACCAAAAATTTTAACCAGTCATCGTTCTCACAACACTGAGGACCAGTCATTCGAAATGACTTCTCCATGCATTTTATGCATTGGTAAAAGCACTATGATGAAAAGTGTGATATGTTTTCAGGTATCTCCTATACTAATAGAGCCACATGCTCACCGGTTTGCCACATGATGTAGGCCTATGGACTGAACAAGAAACCACCAAAAATTTTAACCAGTCATCGTTCTCACAACACTGAGGACCAGTCATTCGAAATGACTTCTCCATGCATTTTATGCATTGGTAAAAGCACTATGATGAAAAGTGTGATATGTTTTCAGGTATCTCCTATACTAATAGAGCCACATGCTCACCGGTTTGCCACATGATGTAGGCCTATGGACTGAACAAGAAACCACCAAAAATTTTAACCAGTCATCGTTCTCACAACACTGAGGACCAGTCATTCGAAATGACTTCTCCATGCATTTTATGCATTGGTAAAAGCACTATGATGAAAAGTGTGATATGTTTTCAGGTATCTCCTATACTAATAGAGCCACATGCTCACCGGTTTGCCACATGATGTAGGCCTATGGACTGAACAAGAAACCACCAAAAATTTTAACCAGTCATCGTTCTCACAACACTGAGGACCAGTCATTCGAAATGACTTCTCCATGCATTTTATGCATTGGTAAAAGCACTATGATGAAAAGTGTGATATGTTTTCAGGTATCTCCTATACTAATAGAGCCACATGCTCACCGGTTTGCCACATGATGTAGGCCTATGGACTGAACAAGAAACCACCAAAAATTTTAACCAGTCATCGTTCTCACAACACTGAGGACCAGTCATTCGAAATGACTTCTCCATGCATTTTATGCATTGGTAAAAGCACTATGATGAAAAGTGTGATATGTTTTCACGTATCTCCTATACTAATAGAGCCACATGCTCACCGGTTTGCCACATGATGTAGGCCTATGGACTGAACAAGAAACCACCAAAAATTTTAACCAGTCATCGTTCTCACAACACTGAGGACCAGTCATTCGAAATGACTTCTCCATGCATTTTATGCATTGGTAAAAGCACTATGATGAAAAGTGTGATATGTTTTCAGGTATCTCCTATACTAATAGAGCCACATGCTCACCGGTTTGCCACATGATGTAGGCCTATGGACTGAACAAGAAACCACCAAAAATTTTAACCAGTCATCGTTCTCACAACACTGAGGACCAGTCATTCGAAATGACTTCTCCATGCATTTTATGCATTGGTAAAAGCACTATGATGAAGAGTGTGATATGTTTTCAGGTATCTCCTATACTAATAGAGCCACATGCTCACCGGTTTGCCACATGATGTAGGCCTATGGACTGAACAAGAAACCACCAAAAATTTTAACCAGTCATCGTTCTCACAACACTGAGGACCAGTCATTCGAAATGACTTCTCCATGCATTTTATGCATTGGTAAAAGCACTATGATGAAAAGTGTGATATGTTTTCACGTATCTCCTATACTAATAGAGCCACATGCTCACCGGTTTGCCACATGATGTAGGCCTATGGACTGAACAAGAAACCACCAAAAATTTTAACCAGTCATCGTTCTCACAACACTGAGGACCAGTCATTCGAAATGACTTCTCCATGCATTTTATGCATTGGTAAAAGCACTATGATGAAAAGTGTGATATGTTTTCAGGTATCTCCTATACTAATAGAGCCACATGCTCACCGGTTTGCCACATGATGTAGGCCTATGGACTGAACAAGAAACCACCAAAAATTTTAACCAGTCATCGTTCTCACAACACTGAGGACCAGTCATTCGAAATGACTTCTCCATGCATTTTATGCATTGGTAAAAGCACTATGATGAAAAGTGTGATATGTTTTCAGGTATCTCCTATACTAATAGAGCCACATGCTCACCGGTTTGCCACATGATGTAGGCCTATGGACTGAACAAGAAACCACCAACAATTTTAACCAGTCATCGTTCTCACAACACTGAGGACCAGTCATTCGAAATGACTTCTCCATGCATTTTATGCATTGGTAAAAGCACTATGATGAAAAGTGTGATATGTTTTCAGGTATCTCCTATACTAATAGAGCCACATGCTCACCGGTTTGCCACATGATGTAGGCCTATGGACTGAACAAGAAACCACCAAAAATTTTAACCAGTCATCGTTCTCACAACACTGAGGACCAGTCATTCGAAATGACTTCTCCATGCATTTTATGCATTGGTAAAAGCACTATGATGAAAAGTGTGATATGTTTTCAGGTATCTCCTATACTAATAGAGCCACATGCTCACCGGTTTGCCACATGATGTAGGCCTATCGACTGAACAAGAAACCACCAACAATTTTAACCAGTCATCGTTCTCACAACACTGAGGACCAGTCATTCGAAATGACTTCTCCATGCATTTTATGCATTGGTAAAAGCACTATGATGAAAAGTGTGATATGTTTTCAGGTATCTCCTATACTAATAGAGCCACATGCTCACCGGTTTGCCACATGATGTAGGCCTATGGACTGAACAAGAAACCACCAAAAATTTTAACCAGTCATCGTTCTCACAACACTGAGGACCAGTCATTCGAAATGACTTCTCCATGCATTTTATGCATTGGTAAAAGCACTATGATGAAAAGTGTGATATGTTTTCAGGTATCTCCTATACTAATAGAGCCACATGCTCACCGGTTTGCCACATGATGTAGGCCTATGGACTGAACAAGAAACCACCAAAAATTTTAACCAGTCATCGTTCTCACAACACTGAGGACCAGTCATTCGAAATGACTTCTCCATGCATTTTATGCATTGGTAAAAGCACTATGATGAAAAGTGTGATATGTTTTCAGGTATCTCCTATACTAATAGAGCCACATGCTCACCGGTTTGCCACATGATGTAGGCCTATGGACTGAACAAGAAACCACCAAAAATTTTAACCAGTCATCGTTCTCACAACACTGAGGACCAGTCATTCGAAATGACTTCTCCATGCATTTTATGCATTGGTAAAAGCACTATGATGAAAAGTGTGATATGTTTTCAGGTATCTCCTATACTAATAGAGCCACATGCTCACCGGTTTGCCACATGATGTAGGCCTATGGACTGAACAAGAAACCTCCAAAAATTTTAACCAGTCATCGTTCTCACAACACTGAGGACCAGTCATTCGAAATGACTTCTCCATGCATTTTATGCATTGGTAAAAGCACTATGATGAAAAGTGTGATATGTTTTCAGGTATCTCCTATACTAATAGAGCCACATGCTCACCGGTTTGCCACATGATGTAGGCCTATGGACTGAACAAGAAACCACCAAAAATTTTAACCAGTCATCGTTCTCACAACACTGAGGACCAGTCATTCGAAATGACTTCTCCATGCATTTTATGCATTGGTAAAAGCACTATGATGAAAAGTGTGATATGTTTTCAGGTATCTCCTATACTAATAGAGCCACATGCTCACCGGTTTGCCACATGATGTAGGCCTATGGACTGAACAAGAAACCACCAAAAATTTTAACCAGTCATCGTTCTCACAACACTGAGGACCAGTCATTCGAAATGACTTCTCCATGCATTTTATGCATTGGTAAAAGCACTATGATGAAAAGTGTGATATGTTTTCAGGTATCTCCTATACTAATAGAGCCACATGCTCACCGGTTTGCCACATGATGTAGGCCTATGGACTGAACAAGAAACCACCAAAAATTTTAACCAGTCATCGTTCTCACAACACTGAGGACCAGTCATTCGAAATGACTTCTCCATGCATTTTATGCATTGGTAAAAGCACTATGATGAAAAGTGTGATATGTTTTCAGGTATCTCCTATACTAATAGAGCCACATGCTCACCGGTTTGCCACATGATGTAGGCCTATGGACTGAACAAGAAACCACCAAAAATTTTAACCAGTCATCGTTCTCACAACACTGAGGACCAGTCATTCGAAATGACTTCTCCATGCATTTTATGCATTGGTAAAAGCACTATGATGAAAAGTGTGATATGTTTTCAGGTATGTCCTATACTAATAGAGCCACATGCTCACCGGTTTGCCACATGATGTAGGCCTACGGACTGAACAAGAAACCATCAAAAATTTTAACCAGTCATCGTTCTCACAACACTGAGGACCAGTCATTCGAAATGACTTCTCCATGCATTTTATGCATTGGTAAAAGCACTATGATGAAAAGTGTGATATGTTTTCAGGTATCTCCTATACTAATAGAGCCACATGCTCACCGGTTTGCCACATGATGTAGGCCTATGGACTGAACAAGAAACCACCAAAAATTTTAACCAATCATCGTTCTCACAACACTGAGGACCAGTCATTCGAAATGACTTCTCCATGCATTTTATGCATTGGTAAAAGCACTATGATGAAAAGTGTGATATGTTTTCAGGTATCTCCTATACTAATAGAGCCATATGCTCACCGGTTTGCCACATGATGTTGGCCTATGGACTGAACAAGAAACCACCAAAAATTTTAACCAGTCATCGTTCTCACAACACTGAGGACCAGTCACTCGAAATGACTTCTCCATGCATTTTATGCATTGGTAAAAGCACTATGATGAAAAGTGTGATATGTTTTCAGGTATCTCCTATACTAATAGAGCCACATGCTCACCGGTTTGCCACATGATGTAGGCCTATGGACTGAACAAGAAACCACCAAAAATTTTAACCAGTCATCGTTGTCACAACACTGAGGACCAGTCATTCGAAATGACTTCTCCATGCATTTTATGCATTGGTAAAAGCACTATGATGAAAAGTGTGATATGTTTTCAGGTATCTCCTATACTAATAGAGCCACATGCTCACCGGTTTGCCACATGATGTAGGCCTATGGACTGAACAAGAAACCACCAAAAATTTTAACCAGTCATCGTTGTCACAACACTGAGGACCAGTCATTCGAAATGACTTCTCCATGCATTTTATGCATTGGTAAAAGCACTATGATGAAAAGTGTGATATGTTTTCAGGTATCTCCTATACTAATAGAGCCACATGCTCACCAGTTTGTCACATGATGTAGGCCTATGGACTGAACAAGAAACCACCAAAAATTTTAACCAGTCATCGTTCTCACAACACTGAGGACCAGTCATTCGAAATGACTTCTCCATGCATTTTATGCATTGGTAAAAGCACTATGATGAAAAGTGTGATATGTTTTCAGGTATCTCCTATACTAATAGAGCCACATGCTCACCGGTTTGCCACATGATGTAGGCCTATGGACTGAACAAGAAACCACCAAAAATTTTAACCAGTCATCGTTCTCACAACACTGAGGACCAGTCATTCGAAATGACTTCTCCATGCATTTTATGCATTGGTAAAAGCACTATGATGAAAAGTGTGATATGTTTTCAGGTATCTCCTATACTAATAGAGCCACATGCTCACCGGTTTGCCACATGATGTAGGCCTATGGACTGAACAAGAAACCACCAAAAATTTTAACCAGTCATCGTTCTCACAACACTGAGGACCAGTCATTCGAAATGACTTCTCCATGCATTTTATGCATTGGTAAAAGCACTATGATGAAAAGTGTGATATGTTTTCAGGTATCTCCTATACTAATAGAGCCACATGCTCACCGGTTTGCCACATGATGTAGGCCTATGGACTGAACAAGAAACCACCAAAAATTTTAACCAGTCATCGTTCTCACAACACTGAGGACCAGTCATTCGAAATGACTTCTCCATGCATTTTATGCATTGGTAAAAGCACTATGATGAAAAGTGTGATATGTTTTCAGGTATCTCCTATACTAATAGAGCCACATGCTCACCGGTTTGCCACATGATGTAGGCCTATGGACTGAACAAGAAACCACCAAAAATTTTAACCAGTCATCGTTCTCACAACACTGAGGACCAGTCATTCGAAATGACTTCTCCATGCATTTTATGCATTGGTAAAAGCACTATGATGAAAAGTGTGATATGTTTTCTGGTATCTCCTATACTAATAGAGCCACATGCTCACCGGTTTGCCACATGATGTAGGCCTATGAACTGAACAAGAAACCACCAAAAATTTTAACCAGTCATCGTTCTCACAACACTGAGGACCAGTCATTCGAAATGACTTCTCCATGCATTTTATGCATTGGTAAAAGCACTATGATGAAAAGTGTGATATGTTTTCAGATATCTCCTATACTAATAGAGCCACATGCTCACCGGTTTGCCACATGATGTAGGCCTATGGACTGAACAAGAAACCACCAAAAATTTTAACCAATCATCGTTCTCACAACACTGAGGACCAGTCATTCGAAATGACTTCTCCATGCATTTTATGCATTGGTAAAAGCACTATGATGAAAAGTGTGATATGTTTTCAGGTATCTCCTATACTAATAGAGCCACATGCTCACCGGTTTGCCACATGATGTAGGCCTATGGACTGAACAAGAAACCACCAAAAATTTTAACCAGTCATCGTTCTCACAACACTGAGGACCAGTCATTCGAAATGACTTCTCTATGCATTTTATGCATTGGTAAAAGCACTATGATGAAAAGTGTGATATGTTTTCAGGTATCTCCTATACTAATAGAGCCACATGCTCACCGGTTTGCCACATGATGTAGGCCTATGGACTGAACAAGAAACCACCAAAAATTTTAACCAGTCATCGTTCTCACAACACTGAGGACCAGTCATTCGAAATGACTTCTCCATGCATTTTATGCATTGGTAAAAGCACTATGATGAAAAGTGTGATATGTTTTCAGGTATCTCCTATACTAATAGAGCCACATGCTCACCGGTTTGCCACATGATGTAGGCCTATGGACTGAACAAGAAACCACCAAAAATTTTAACCAGTCATCGTTCTCACAACACTGAGGACCAGTCATTCGAAATGACTTCTCCATGCATTTTATGCATTGGTAAAAGCACTATGATGAAAAGTGTGATATGTTTTCAGGTATCTCCTATACTAATAGAGCCACATGCTCACCGGTTTGCCACATGATGTAGGCCTATGGACTGAACAAGAAACCACCAAAAATTTTAACCAGTCATCGTTCTCACAACACTGAGGACCAGTCATTCGAAATGACTTCTCCATGCATTTTATGCATTGGTAAAAGCACTATGATGAAAAGTGTGATATGTTTTCAGGTATCTCCTATACTAATAGAGCCACATGCTCACCGGTTTGCCACATGATGTAGGCCTATGGACTGAACAAGAAACCACCAAAAATTTTAACCAGTCATCGTTCTCACAACACTGAGGACCAGTCATTCGAAATGACTTCTCCATGCATTTTATGCATTGGTAAAAGCACTATGATGAAAAGTGTGATATGTTTTCAGGTATGTCCTATACTAATAGAGCCACATGCTCACCGGTTTGCCACATGATGTAGGCCTACGGACTGAACAAGAAACCATCAAAAATTTTAACCAGTCATCGTTCTCACAACACTGAGGACCAGTCATTCGAAATGACTTCTCCATGCATTTTATGCATTGGTAAAAGCACTATGATGAAAAGTGTGATATGTTTTCAGGTATCTCCTATACTAATAGAGCCACATGCTCACCGGTTTGCCACATGATGTAGGCCTGTGGACTGAACAAGAAACCACCAAAAATTTTAACCAATCATCGTTCTCACAACACTGAGGACCAGTCATTCGAAATGACTTCTCCATGCATTTTATGCATTGGTAAAAGCACTATGATGAAAAGTGTGATATGTTTTCAGGTATCTCCTATACTAATAGAGCCATATGCTCACCGGTTTGCCACATGATGTTGGCCTATGGACTGAACAAGAAACCACCAAAAATTTTAACCAGTCATCGTTCTCACAACACTGAGGACCAGTCATTCGAAATGACTTCTCCATGCATTTTATGCATTGGTAAAAGCACTATGATGAAAAGTGTGATATGTTTTCAGGTATCTCCTATACTAATAGAGCCACATGCTCACCGGTTTGCCACATGATGTAGGCCTATGGACTGAACAAGAAACCACCAAAAATTTTAACCAGTCATCGTTGTCACAACACTGAGGACCAGTCATTCGAAATGACTTCTCCATGCATTTTATGCATTGGTAAAAGCACTATGATGAAAAGTGTGATATGTTTTCAGGTATCTCCTATACTAACAGAGCCACATGCTCACCGGTTTGCCACATGATGTAGGCCTATGGACTGAACAAGAAACCACCAAAAATTTTAACCAGTCATCGTTGTCACAACACTGAGGACCAGTCATTCGAAATGACTTCTCCATGCATTTTATGCATTGGTAAAAGCACTATGATGAAAAGTGTGATATGTTTTCAGGTATCTCCTATACTAATAGAGCCACATGCTCACCGGTTTGTCACATGATGTAGGCCTATGGACTGAACAAGAAACCACCAAAAATTTTAACCAGTCATCGTTCTCACAACACTGAGGACCAGTCATTCGAAATGACTTCTCCATGCATTTTATGCATTGGTAAAAGCACTATGATGAAAAGTGTGATATGTTTTCAGGTATCTCCTATACTAATAGAGCCACATGCTCACCGGTTTGCCACATGATGTAGGCCTATGGACTGAACAAGAAACCACCAAAAATTTTAACCAGTCATCGTTCTCACAACACTGAGGACCAGTCATTCGAAATGACTTCTCCATGCATTTTATGCATTGGTAAAAGCACTATGATGAAAAGTGTGATATGTTTTCAGGTATCTCCTATACTAATAGAGCCACATGCTCACCGGTTTGCCACATGATGTAGGCCTATCGACTGAACAAGAAACCACCAAAAATTTTAACCAGTCATCGTTCTCACAACACTGAGGACCAGTCATTCGAAATGACTTCTCCATGCATTTTATGCATTGGTAAAAGCACTATGATGAAAAGTGTGATATGTTTTCAGGTATCTCCTATACTAATAGAGCCACATGCTCACCGGTTTGCCACATGATGTAGGCCTATGGACTGAACAAGAAACCACCAAAAATTTTAACCAATCATCGTTCTCACAACACTGAGGACCAGTCATTCGAAATGACTTCTCCATGCATTTTATGCATTGGTAAAAGCACTATGATGAAAAGTGTGATATGTTTTCAGGTATCTCCTATACTAATAGAGCCACATGCTCACCGGTTTGCCACATGATGTAGGCCTATGGACTGAACAAGAAACCACCAAAAATTTTAACCAGTCATCGTTCTCACAACACTGAGGACCAGTCATTCGAAATGACTTCTCCATGCATTTTATGCATTGGTAAAAGCACTATGATGAAAAGTGTGATATGTTTTCAGGTATCTCCTATACTAATAGAGCCACATGCTCACCGGTTTGCCACATGATGTAGGCCTATGGACTGAACAAGAAACCACCAAAAATTTTAACCAGTCATCGTTGTCACAACACTGAGGACCAGTCATTCGAAATGACTTCTCCATGCATTTTATGCATTGGTAAAAGCACTATGATGAAAAGTGTGATATGTTTTCTGGTATCTCCTATACTAATAGAGCCACATGCTCACCAGTTTGTCACATGATGTAGGCCTATGGACTGAACAAGAAACCACCAAAAATTTTAACCAGTCATCGTTCTCACAACACTGAGGACCAGTCATTCGAAATGACTTCTCCATGCATTTTATGCATTGGTAAAAGCACTATGATGAAAAGTGTGATATGTTTTCAGGTATCTCCTATACTAATAGAGCCACATGCTCACCGGTTTGCCACATGATGTAGGCCTATGGACTGAACAAAAAACCACCAAAAATTTTAACCAGTCATCGTTCTCACAACACTGAGGACCAGTCATTCGAAATGACTTCCCCATGCATTTTATGCATTGGTAAAAGCACTATGATGAAAAGTGTGATATGTTTTCAGGTATCTCCTATACTAATAGAGCCACATGCTCACCGGTTTGCCACATGATGTAGGCCTATGGACTGAACAAGAAACCACCAAAAATTTTAACCAGTCATCGTTCTCACAACACTGAGGACCAGTCATTCGAAATGACTTCTCCATGCATTTTATGCATTGGTAAAAGCACTATGATGAAAAGTGTGATATGTTTTCAGGTATCTCCTATACTAATAGAGCCACATGCTCACCGGTTTGCCACATGATGTAGGCCTATGGACTGAACAAGAAACCACCAAAAATTTTAACCAGTCATCGTTCTCACAACACTGAGGACCAGTCATTCGAAATGACTTCTCCATGCATTTTATGCATTGGTAAAAGCACTATGATGAAAAGTGTGATATGTTTTCTGGTATCTCCTATACTAATAGAGCCACATGCTCACCGGTTTGCCACATGATGTAGGCCTATGGACTGAACAAGAAACCACCAAAAATTTTAACCAGTCATCGTTCTCACAACACTGAGGACCAGTCATTCGAAATGACTTCTCCATGCATTTTATGCATTGGTAAAAGCACTATGATGAAAAGTGTGATATGTTTTCAGGTATCTCCTATACTAATAGAGCCACATGCTCACCGGTTTGCCACATGATGTAGGCCTATGGACTGAACAAGAAACCACCAAAAATTTTAACCAGTCATCGTTCTCACAACACTGAGGACCAGTCATTCGAAATGACTTCTCCATGCATTTTATGCATTGGTAAAAGCACTATGATGAAAAGTGTGATATGTTTTCTGGTATCTCCTATACTAATAGAGCCACATGCTCACCGGTTTGCCACATGATGTAGGCCTATGGACTGAACAAGAAACCACCAAAAATTTTAACCAGTCATCGTTCTCACAACACTGAGGACCAGTCATTCGAAATGACTTCTCCATGCATTTTATGCATTGGTAAAAGCACTATGATGAAAAGTGTGATATGTTTTCAGATATCTCCTATACTAATAGAGCCACATGCTCACCGGTTTGCCACATGATGTAGGCCTATGGACTGAACAAGAAACCACCAAAAATTTTAACCAATCATCGTTCTCACAACACTGAGGACCAGTCATTCGAAATGACTTCTCCATGCATTTTATGCATTGGTAAAAGCACTATGATGAAAAGTGTGATATGTTTTCAGGTATCTCCTATACTAATAGAGCCACATGCTCACCGGTTTGTCACATGATGTAGGCCTATGGACTGAACAAGAAACCACCAAAAATTTTAACCAGTCATCGTTCTCACAACACTGAGGACCAGTCATTCGAAATGACTTCTCCATGCATTTTATGCATTGGTAAAAGCACTATGATGAAAAGTGTGATATGTTTTCAGGTATCTCCTATACTAATAGAGCCACATGCTCACCGGTTTGCCACATGATGCAGGCCTATGGACTGAACAAGAAACCACCAAGAATTTTAACCAGTCATCGTTCTCACAACACTGAGGACCAGTCATTCGAAATGACTTCTCCATGCATTTTATGCATTGGTAAAAGCACTATGATGAAAAGTGTGATATGTTTTCAGGTATCTCCTATACTAATAGAGCCACATGCTCACCGGTTTGCCACATGATGTAGGCCTATCGACTGAACAAGAAACCACCAAAAATTTTAACCAGTCATCGTTCTCACAACACTGAGGACCAGTCATTCGAAATGACTTCTCCATGCATTTTATGCATTGGTAAAAGCACTATGATGAAAAGTGTGATATGTTTTCAGGTATCTCCTATACTAATAGAGCCACATGCTCACCGGTTTGCCACATGATGTAGGCCTATGGACTGAACAAGAAACCACCAAAAATTTTAACCAGTCATCGTTCTCACAACACTGAGGACCAGTCATTCGAAATGACTTCTCCATGCATTTTATGCATTGGTAAAAGCACTATGATGAAAAGTGTGATATGTTTTCAGGTATCTCCTATACTAATAGAGCCACATGCTCACCGGTTTGCCACATGATGTAGGCCTATGGACTGAACAAGAAACCACCAAAAATTTTAACCAGTCATCGTTCTCACAACACTGAGGACCAGTCATTCGAAATGACTTCTCCATGCATTTTATGCATTGGTAAAAGCACTATGATGAAAAGTGTGATATGTTTTCAGGTATCTCCTATACTAATAGAGCCACATGCTCACCGGTTTGCCACATGATGTAGGCCTATGGACTGAACAAGAAACCACCAAAAATTTTAACCAGTCATCGTTCTCACAACACTGAGGACCAGTCATTCGAAATGACTTCTCCATGCATTTTATGCATTGGTAAAAGCACTATGATGAAAAGTGTGATATGTTTTCTGGTATCTCCTATACTAATAGAGCCACATGCTCACCGGTTTGCCACATGATGTAGGCCTATGGACTGAACAAGAAACCACCAAAAATTTTAACCAGTCATCGTTCTCACAACACTGAGGACCAGTCATTCGAAATGACTTCTCCATGCATTTTATGCATTGGTAAAAGCACTATGATGAAAAGTGTGATATGTTTTCAGATATCTCCTATACTAATAGAGCCACATGCTCACCGGTTTGCCACATGATGTAGGCCTATGGACTGAACAAGAAACCACCAAAAATTTTAACCAATCATCGTTCTCACAACACTGAGGACCAGTCATTCGAAATGACTTCTCCATGCATTTTATGCATTGGTAAAAGCACTATGATGAAAAGTGTGATATGTTTTCAGGTATCTCCTATACTAATAGAGCCACATGCTCACCGGTTTGCCACATGATGTAGGCCTATGGACTGAACAAGAAACCACCAAAAATTTTAACCAGTCATCGTTCTCACAACACTGAGGACCAGTCATTCGAAATGACTTCTCCATGCATTTTATGCATTGGTAAAAGCACTATGATGAAAAGTGTGATATGTTTTCAGGTATCTCCTATACTAATAGAGCCACATGCTCACCGGTTTGCCACATGATGTAGGCCTATGGACTGAACAAGAAACCACCAAAAATTTTAACCAGTCATCGTTCTCACAACACTGAGGACCAGTCATTCGAAATGACTTCTCCATGCATTTTATGCATTGGTAAAAGCACTATGATGAAAAGTGTGATATGTTTTCAGGTATCTCCTATACTAATAGAGCCACATGCTCACCGGTTTGCCACATGATGTAGGCCTATGGACTGAACAAGAAACCACCAAAAATTTTAACCAGTCATCGTTCTCACAACACTGAGGACCAGTCATTCGAAATGACTTCTCCATGCATTTTATGCATTGGTAAAAGCACTATGATGAAAAGTGTGATATGTTTTCAGGTATCTCCTATACTAATAGAGCCACATGCTCACCGGTTTGCCACATGATGCAGGCCTATGGACTGAACAAGAAACCACCAAAAATTTTAACCAGTCATCGTTCTCACAACACTGAGGACCAGTCATTCGAAATGACTTCTCCATGCATTTTATGCATTGGTAAAAGCACTATGATGAAAAGTGTGATATGTTTTCAGGTATCTCCTATACTAATAGAGCCACATGCTCACCGGTTTGCCACATGATGTAGGCCTATGGACTGAACAAGAAACCACCAAAAATTTTAACCAGTCATCGTTCTCACAACACTGAGGACCAGTCATTCGAAATGATTTCTCCATGCATTTTATGCATTGGTAAAAGCACTATGATGAAAAGTGTGATATGTTTTCAGGTATCTCCTATACTAATAGAGCCACATGCTCACCGGTTTGCCACATGATGTAGGCCTATGGACTGAACAAGAAACCACCAAAAATTTTAACCAGTCATCGTTCTCACAACACTGAGGACCAGTCATTCGAAATGACTTCTCCATGCATTTTATGCATTGGTAAAAGCACTATGATGAAAAGTGTGATATGTTTTCAGGTATCTCCTATACTAATAGAGCCACATGCTCACCGGTTTGCCACATGATGTAGGCCTATGGACTGAACAAGAAACCACCAAAAATTTTAACCAGTCATCGTTCTCACAACACTGAGGACCAGTCATTCGAAATGACTTCTCCATGCATTTTATGCATTGGTAAAAGCACTATGATGAAAAGTGTGATATGTTTTCTGGTATCTCCTATACTAATAGAGCCACATGCTCACCGGTTTGCCACATGATGTAGGCCTATGGACTGAACAAGAAACCACCAAAAACTTTAACCAGTCATCGTTCTCACAACACTGAGGACCAGTCATTCGAAATGACTTCTCCATGCATTTTATGCATTGGTAAAAGCACTATGATGAAAAGTGTGATATGTTTTCAGGTATCTCCTATACTAATAGAGCCACATGCTCACCGGTTTGCCACATGATGTAGGCCTATGGACTGAACAAGAAACCACCAAAAATTTTAACCAGTCATCGTTCTCACAACACTGAGGACCAGTCATTCGAAATGACTTCTCCATGCATTTTATGCATTGGTAAAAGCACTATGATGAAAAGTGTGATATGTTTTCAGGTATCTCCTATACTAATAGAGCCACATGCTCACCGGTTTGCCACATGATGTAGGCCTATGGACTGAACAAGAAACCACCAAAAATTTTAACCAGTCATCGTTCTCACAACACTGAGGACCAGTCATTCGAAATGACTTCTCCATGCATTTTATGCATTGGTAAAAGCACTATGATGAAAAGTGTGATATGTTTTCTGGTATCTCCTATACTAATAGAGCCACATGCTCACCGGTTTGCCACATGATGTAGGCCTATGGACTGAACAAGAAACCACCAAAAACTTTAACCAGTCATCGTTCTCACAACACTGAGGACCAGTCATTCGAAATGACTTCTCCATGCATTTTATGCATTGGTAAAAGCACTATGATGAAAAGTGTGATATGTTTTCAGGTATCTCCTATACTAATAGAGCCACATGCTCACCGGTTTGCCACATGATGTAGGCCTATGGACTGAACAAGAAACCACCAAAAATTTTAACCAGTCATCGTTCTCACAACACTGAGGACCAGTCATTCGAAATGACTTCTCCATGCATTTTATGCATTGGTAAAAGCACTATGATGAAAAGTGTGATATGTTTTCAGGTATCTCCTATACTAATAGAGCCACATGCTCACCGGTTTGCCACATGATGTAGGCCTATGGACTGAACAAGAAACCACCAAAAATTTTAACCAGTCATCGTTCTCACAACACTGAGGACCAGTCATTCGAAATGACTTCTCCATGCATTTTATGCATTGGTAAAAGCACTATGATGAAAAGTGTGATATGTTTTCAGGTATCTCCTATACTAATAGAGCCACATGCTCACCGGTTTGCCACATGATGTAGGCCTATGGACTGAACAAGAAACCACCAAAAATTTTAACCAGTCATCGTTCTCACAACACTGAGGACCAGTCATTCGAAATGACTTCTCCATGCATTTTATGCATTGGTAAAAGCACTATGATGAAAAGTGTGATATGTTTTCAGGTATCTCCTATACTAATAGAGCCACATGCTCACCGGTTTGCCACACGATGTAGGCCTATGGACTGAACAAGAAACCACCAAAAATTTTAACCAGTCATCGTTCTCACAACACTGAGGACCAGTCATTCGAAATGACTTCTCCATGCATTTTATGCATTGGTAAAAGCACTATGATGAAAAGTGTGATATGTTTTCTGGTATCTCCTATACTAATAGAGCCACATGCTCACCGGTTTGCCACATGATGTAGGCCTATGGACTGAACAAGAAACCACCAAAAATTTTAACCAGTCATCGTTCTCACAACACTGAGGACCAGTCATTCGAAATGACTTCTCCATGCGTTTTATGCATTGGTAAAAGCACTATGATGAAAAGTGTGATATGTTTTCAGGTATCTCCTATACTAATAGAGCCACATGCTCACCGGTTTGCCACATGATGTAGGCCTATGGACTGAACAAGAAACCACCAAAAATTTTAACCAGTCATCGTTCTTACAACACTGAGGACCAGTCATTCGAAATGACTTCTCCATGCATTTTATGCATTGGTAAAAGCACTATGATGAAAAGTGTGATATGTTTTCTGGTATCTCCTATACTAATAGAGCCACATGCTCACCGGTTTGCCACATGATGTAGGCCTATGGACTGAACAAGAAACCACCAAAAACTTTAACCAGTCATCGTTCTCACAACACTGAGGACCAGTCATTCGAAATGACTTCTCCATGCATTTTATGCATTGGTAAAAGCACTATGATGAAAAGTGTGATATGTTTTCAGGTATCTCCTATACTAATAGAGCCACATGCTCACCGGTTTGCCACATGATGTAGGCCTATGGACTGAACAAGAAACCACCAAAAATTTTAACCAGTCATCGTTCTCACAACACTGAGGACCAGTCATTCGAAATGACTTCTCCATGCATTTTATGCATTGGTAAAAGCACTATGATGAAAAGTGTGATATGTTTTCAGGTATCTCCTATACTAATAGAGCCACATGCTCACCGGTTTGCCACATGATGTAGGCCTATGGACTGAACAAGAAACCACCAAAAATTTTAACCAGTCATCGTTCTCACAACACTGAGGACCAGTCATTCGAAATGACTTCTCCATGCATTTTATGCATTGGTAAAAGCACTATGATGAAAAGTGTGATATGTTTTCAGGTATCTCCTATACTAATAGAGCCACATGCTCACCGGTTTGCCACATGATGTAGGCCTATGGACTGAACAAGAAACCACCAAAAATTTTAACCAGTCATCGTTCTCACAACACTGAGGACCAGTCATTCGAAATGACTTCTCCATGCATTTTATGCATTGGTAAAAGCACTATGATGAAAAGTGTGATATGTTTTCAGGTATCTCCTATACTAATAGAGCCACATGCTCACCGGTTTGCCACATGATGTAGGCCTATGGACTGAACAAGAAACCACCAAAAATTTTAACCAGTCATCGTTCTCACAACACTGAGGACCAGTCATTCGAAATGACTTCTCCATGCATTTTATGCATTGGTAAAAGCACTATGATGAAAAGTGTGATATGTTTTCAGGTATCTCCTATACTAATAGAGCCACATGCTCACCGGTTTGCCACACGATGTAGGCCTATGGACTGAACAAGAAACCACCAAAAATTTTAACCAGTCATCGTTCTCACAACACTGAGGACCAGTCATTCGAAATGACTTCTACATGCATTTTATGCATTGGTAAAAGCACTATGATGAAAAGTGTGATATGTTTTCTGGTATCTCCTATACTAATAGAGCCACATGCTCACCGGTTTGCCACATGATGTAGGCCTATGGACTGAACAAGAAACCACCAAAAATTTTAACCAGTCATCGTTCTCACAACACTGAGGACCAGTCATTCGAAATGACTTCTCCATGCGTTTTATGCATTGGTAAAAGCACTATGATGAAAAGTGTGATATGTTTTCAGGTATCTCCTATACTAATAGAGCCACATGCTCACCGGTTTGCCACATGATGTAGGCCTATGGACTGAACAAGAAACCACCAAAAATTTTAACCAGTCATCGTTCTTACAACACTGAGGACCAGTCATTCGAAATGACTTCTCCATGCATTTTATGCATTGGTAAAAGCACTATGATGAAAAGTGTGATATGTTTTCAGGTATCTCCTATACTAATAGAGCCACATGCTCACCGGTTTGCCACATGATGTAGGCCTATGGACTAAACAAGAAACCACCAAAAATTTTAACCAGTCATCGTTCTCACAACACTGAGGACCAGTCATTCGAAATGACTTCTCCATGCATTTTATGCATTGGTAAAAGCACTATGATGAAAAGTGTGATATGTTTTCTGGTATCTCCTATACTAATAGAGCCACATGCTCACCGGTTTGCCACATGATGTAGGCCTATGGACTGAACAAGAAACCACCAAAAATTTTAACCAGTCATCGTTCTCACAACACTGAGGACCAGTCATTCGAAATGACTTCTCCATGCATTTTATGCATTGGTAAAAGCACTATGATGAAAAGTGTGATATGTTTTCAGGTATCTCCTATACTAATAGAGCCACATGCTCACCGGTTTGCCACATGATGTAGGCCTATGGACTGAACAAGAAACCACCAAAAATTTTAACCAGTCATCGTTCTCACAACACTGAGGACCAGTCATTCGAAATGACTTCTCCATGCATTTTATGCATTGGTAAAAGCACTATGATGAAAAGTGTGATATGTTTTCAGGTATCTCCTATACTAATAGAGCCACATGCTCACCGGTTTGCCACATGATGTAGGCCTATGGACTGAACAAGAAACCACCAAAAATTTTAACCAGTCATCGTTCTCACAACACTGAGGACCAGTCATTCGAAATGACTTCTCCATGCATTTTATGCATTGGTAAAAGCACTATGATGAAAAGTGTGATATGTTTTCAGGTATCTCCTATACTAATAGAGCCACATGCTCACCGGTTTGCCACATGATGTAGGCCTATGGACTGAACAAGAAACCACCAAAAATTTTAACCAGTCATCGTTCTCACAACACTGAGGACCAGTCATTCGAAATGACTTCTCCATGCATTTTATGCATTGGTAAAAGCACTATGATGAAAAGTGTGATATGTTTTCAGGTATCTCCTATACTAATAGAGCCACATGCTCACCGGTTTGCCACATGATGTAGGCCTATGGACTGAACAAGAAACCACCAAAAATTTTAACCAGTCATCGTTCTCACAACACTGAGGACCAGTCATTCGAAATTACTTCTCCATGCATTTTATGCATTGGTAAAAGCACTATGATGAAAAGTGTGATATGTTTTCAGGTATCTCCTATACTAATAGAGCCATATGTTCACCGGTTTGCCACATGATGTTGGCCTATGGACTGAACAAGAAACCACCAAAAATTTTAACCAGTCATCGTTGTCACAACACTGAGGACCAGTCATTCGAAATGACTTCTCCATGCATTTTATGCATTCGTAAAAGCACTATGATGAAAAGTGTGATATGTTTTCAGGTATCTCCTATACTAATAGAGCCACATGCTCACCGGTTTGCCACATGATGTAGGCCTATGGACTGAACAAGAAACCACCAAAAATTTTAACCAGTCATCGTTGTCACAACACTGAGGACCAGTCATTCGAAATGACTTCTCCATGCATTTTATGCATTGGTAAAAGCACTATGATGAAAAGTGTGATATGTTTTCAGGTATCTCCTATACTAATAGAGCCACATGCTCACCGGTTTGCCACATGATGTAGGCCTATGGACTGAACAAGAAACCACCAAAAATTTTAACCAGTCATCGTTGTCACAACACTGAGGACCAGTCATTCGAAATGACTTCTCCATGCATTTTATGCATTGGTAAAAGCACTATGATGAAAAGTGTGATATGTTTTCAGGTATCTCCTATACTAATAGAGCCACATGCTCACCGGTTTGCCACATGATGTAGGCCTATGGACTGAACAAGAAACCACCAAAAATTTTAACCAGTCATCGTTCTCACAACACTGAGGACCAGTCATTCGAAATGACTTCTCCATGCATTTTATGCATTGGTAAAAGCACTATGATGAAAAGTGTGATATGTTTTCAGGTATCTCCTATACTAATAGAGCCACATGCTCACCGGTTTGCCACATGATGTAGGCCTATGGACTGAACAAGAAACCACCAAAAATTTTAACCAGTCATCGTTGTCACAACACTGAGGACCAGTCATTCGAAATGACTTCTCCATGCATTTTATGCATTGGTAAAAGCACTATGATGAAAAGTGTGATATGTTTTCAGGTATCTCCTATACTAATAGAGCCACATGCTCACCGGTTTGCCACATGATGTAGGCCTATGGACTGAACAAGAAACCACCAAAAATTTTAACCAGTCATCGTTCTCACAACACTGAGGACCAGTCATTCGAAATGACTTCTCCATGCATTTTATGCATTGGTAAAAGCACTATGATGAAAAGTGTGATATGTTTTCAGGTATCTCCTATACTAATAGAGCCATATGCTCACCGGTTTGCCACATGATGTTGGCCTATGGACTGAACAAGAAACCACCAAAAATTTTAACCAGTCATCGTTCTCACAACACTGAGGACCAGTCATTCGAAATGACTTCTCCATGCATTTTATGCATTGGTAAAAGCACTATGATGAAAAGTGTGATATGTTTTCAGGTATCTCCTATACTAATAGAGCCACATGCTCACCGGTTTGCCACATGATGTAGGCCTATGGACTGAACAAGAAACCACCAAAAATTTTAACCAGTCATCGTTCTCACAACACTGAGGACCAGTCATTCGAAATGACTTCTCCATGCATTTTATGCATTGGTAAAAGCACTATGATGAAAAGTGTGATATGTTTTCAGGTATCTCCTATACTAATAGAGCCACATGCTCACCGGTTTGCCACATGATGTAGGCCTATGGACTGAACAAGAAACCACCAAAAATTTTAACCAGTCATCGTTCTCACAACACTGAGGACCAGTCATTCGAAATGACTTCTCCATGCATTTTATGCATTGGTAAAAGCACTATGATGAAAAGTGTGATATGTTTTCAGGTATCTCCTATACTAATAGAGCCACATGCTCACCGGTTTGCCACATGATGTAGGCCTATGGACTGAACAAGAAACCACCAAAAATTTTAACCAATCATCGTTCTCACAACACTGAGGACCAGTCATTCGAAATGACTTCTCCATGCATTTTATGCATTGGTAAAAGCACTATGATGAAAAGTGTGATATGTTTTCAGGTATCTCCTATACTAATAGAGCCATATGCTCACCGGTTTGCCACATGATGTTGGCCTATGGACTGAACAAGAAACCACCAAAAATTTTAACCAGTCATCGTTCTCACAACACTGAGGACCAGTCATTCGAAATGACTTCTCCATGCATTTTATGCATTGGTAAAAGCACTATGATGAAAAGTGTGATATGTTTTCAGGTATCTCCTATACTAATAGAGCCACATGCTCACCGGTTTGCCACATGATGTAGGCCTATGGACTGAACAAGAAACCACCAAAAATTTTAACCAGTCATCGTTCTCACAACACTGAGGACCAGTCATTCGAAATGACTTCTCCATGCATTTTATGCATTGGTAAAAGCACTATGATGAAAAGTGTGATATGTTTTCAGGTATCTCCTATACTAATAGAGCCACATGCTCACCGGTTTGCCACATGATGTAGGCCTATGGACTGAACAAGAAACCACCAAAAATTTTAACCAGTCATCGTTCTCACAACACTGAGGACCAGTCATTCGAAATGACTTCTCCATGCATTTTATGCATTGGTAAAAGCACTATGATGAAAAGTGTGATATGTTTTCAGGTATCTCCTATACTAATAGAGCCACATGCTCACCGGTTTGCCACATGATGTAGGCCTATGGACTGAACAAGAAACCACCAAAAATTTTAACCAATCATCGTTCTCACAACACTGAGGACCAGTCATTCGAAATGACTTCTCCATGCATTTTATGCATTGGTAAAAGCACTATGATGAAAAGTGTGATATGTTTTCAGGTATCTCCTATACTAATAGAGCCATATGCTCACCGGTTTGCCACATGATGTTGGCCTATGGACTGAACAAGAAACCACCAAAAATTTTAACCAGTCATCGTTCTCACAACACTGAGGACCAGTCATTCGAAATGACTTCTCCATGCATTTTATGCATTGGTAAAAGCACTATGATGAAAAGTGTGATATGTTTTCAGGTATCTCCTATACTAATAGAGCCACATGCTCACCGGTTTGCCACATGATGTAGGCCTATGGACTGAACAAGAAACCACCAAAAATTTTAACCAGTCATCGTTCTCACAACACTGAGGACCAGTCATTCGAAATGACTTCTCCATGCATTTTATGCATTGGTAAAAGCACTATGATGAAAAGTGTGATATGTTTTCAGGTATCTCCTATACTAATAGAGCCACATGCTCACCGGTTTGCCACATGATGTAGGCCTATGGACTGAACAAGAAACCACCAAAAATTTTAACCAGTCATCGTTCTCACAACACTGAGGACCAGTCATTCGAAATGACTTCTCCATGCATTTTATGCATTGGTAAAAGCACTATGATGAAAAGTGTGATATGTTTTCAGGTATCTCCTATACTAATAGAGCCACATGCTCACCAGTTTGCCACATGATGTAGGCCTATGGACTGAACAAGAAACCACCAAAAATTTTAACCAATCATCGTTCTCACAACACTGAGGACCAGTCATTCGAAATGACTTCTCCATGCATTTTATGCATTGGTAAAAGCACTATGATGAAAAGTGTGATATGTTTTCAGGTATCTCCTATACTAATAGAGCCACATGCTCACCGGTTTGCCACATGATGTTGGCCTATGGACTGAACAAGAAACCACCAAAAATTTTAACCAGTCATCGTTCTCACAACACTGAGGACCAGTCATTCGAAATGACTTCTCCATGCATTTTATGCATTGGTAAAAGCACTATGATGAAAAGTGTGATATGTTTTCAGGTATCTCCTATACTAATAGAGCCACATGCTCACCGGTTTGCCACATGATGTAGGCCTATGGACAGAACAAGAAACCACCAAAAATTTTAACCAGTCATCGTTGTCACAACACTGAGGACCAGTCATTCGAAATGACTTCTCCATGCATTTTATGCATTGGTAAAAGCACTATGATGAAAAGTGTGATATGTTTTCAGGTATCTCCTATACTAATAGAGCCACATGCTCACCGGTTTGCCACATGATGTAGGCCTATGGACTGAACAAGAAACCACCAAAAATTTTAACCAGTCATCGTTCTCACAACACTGAGGACCAGTCATTCGAAATGACTTCTCCATGCATTTTATGCATTGGTAAAAGCACTATGATGAAAAGTGTGATATGTTTTCAGGTATCTCCTATACTAATAGAGCCACATGCTCACCGGTTTGCCACATGATGTAGGCCTATGGACTGAACAAGAAACCACCAAAAATTTTAACCAGTCATCGTTCTCACAACACTGAGGACCAGTCATTCGAAATGACTTCTCCATGCATTTTATGCATTGGTAAAAGCACTATGATGAAAAGTGTGATATGTTTTCAGGTATCTCCTATACTAATAGAGCCACATGCTCACCGGTTTGCCACATGATGTAGGCCTATGGACTGAACAAGAAACCACCAAAAATTTTAACCAGTCATCGTTCTCACAACACTGAGGACCAGTCATTCGAAATGACTTCTCCATGCATTTTATGCATTGGTAAAAGCACTATGATGAAAAGTGTGATATGTTTTCAGGTATCTCCTATACTAATAGAGCCACATGCTCACCGGTTTGCCACATGATGTAGGCCTATGGACTGAACAAGAAACCACCAAAAATTTTAACCAGTCATCGTTCTCACAACACTGAGGACCAGTCATTCGAAATGACTTCTCCATGCATTTTATGCATTGGTAAAAGCACTATGATGAAAAGTGTGATATGTTTTCAGGTATCTCCTATACTAATAGAGCCACATGCTCACCGGTTTGCCACATGATGTAGGCCTATGGACTGAACAAGAAACCACCAAAAATTTTAACCAGTCATCGTTCTCACAACACTGAGGACAAGTCATTCGAAATGACTTCTCCATGCATTTTATGCATTGGTAAAAGCACTATGATGAAAAGTGTGATATGTTTTCAGGTATCTCCTATACTAATAGAGCCACATGCTCACCGGTTTGCCACATGATGTAGGCCTATGGACTGAACAAGAAACCACCAAAAATTTTAACCAATCATCGTTCTCACAACACTGAGGACCAGTCATTCGAAATGACTTCTCCATGCATTTTATGCATTGGTAAAAGCACTATGATGAAAAGTGTGATATGTTTTCAGGTATCTCCTATACTAATAGAGCCATATGCTCACCGGTTTGCCACATGATGTTGGCCTATGGACTGAACAAGAAACCACCAAAAATTTTAACCAGTCATCGTTCTCACAACACTGAGGACCAGTCATTCGAAATGACTTCTCCATGCATTTTATGCATTGGTAAAAGCACTATGATGAAAAGTGTGATATGTTTTCAGGTATCTCCTATACTAATAGAGCCACATGCTCACCGGTTTGCCACATGATGTAGGCCTATGGACTGAACAAGAAACCACCAAAAATTTTAACCAGTCATCGTTCTCACAACACTGAGGACCAGTCATTCGAAATGACTTCTCCATGCATTTTATGCATTGGTAAAAGCACTATGATGAAAAGTGTGATATGTTTTCAGGTATCTCCTATACTAATAGAGCCACATGCTCACCGGTTTGCCACATGATGTAGGCCTATGGACTGAACAAGAAACCACCAAAAATTTTAACCAGTCATCGTTCTCACAACACTGAGGACCAGTCATTCGAAATGACTTCTCCATGCATTTTATGCATTGGTAAAAGCACTATGATGAAAAGTGTGATATGTTTTCAGGTATCTCCTATACTAATAGAGCCACATGCTCACCGGTTTGCCACATGATGTAGGCCTATGGACTGAACAAGAAACCACCAAAAATTTTAACCAATCATCGTTCTCACAACACTGAGGACCAGTCATTCGAAATGACTTCTCCATGCATTTTATGCATTGGTAAAAGCACTATGATGAAAAGTGTGATATGTTTTCAGGTATCTCCTATACTAATAGAGCCATATGCTCACCGGTTTGCCACATGATGTTGGCCTATGGACTGAACAAGAAACCACCAAAAATTTTAACCAGTCATCGTTCTCACAACACTGAGGACCAGTCATTCGAAATGACTTCTCCATGCATTTTATGCATTGGTAAAAGCACTATGATGAAAAGTGTGATATGTTTTCAGGTATCTCCTATACTAATAGAGCCACATGCTCACCGGTTTGCCACATGATGTAGGCCTATGGACTGAACAAGAAACCACCAAAAATTTTAACCAGTCATCGTTCTCACAACACTGAGGACCAGTCATTCGAAATGACTTCTCCATGCATTTTATGCATTGGTAAAAGCACTATGATGAAAAGTGTGATATGTTTTCAGGTATCTCCTATACTAATAGAGCCACATGCTCACCGGTTTGCCACATGATGTAGGCCTATGGACTGAACAAGAAACCACCAAAAATTTTAACCAGTCATCGTTCTCACAACACTGAGGACCAGTCATTCGAAATGACTTCTCCATGCATTTTATGCATTGGTAAAAGCACTATGATGAAAAGTGTGATATGTTTTCAGGTATCTCCTATACTAATAGAGCCACATGCTCACCAGTTTGCCACATGATGTAGGCCTATGGACTGAACAAGAAACCACCAAAAATTTTAACCAATCATCGTTCTCACAACACTGAGGACCAGTCATTCGAAATGACTTCTCCATGCATTTTATGCATTGGTAAAAGCACTATGATGAAAAGTGTGATATGTTTTCAGGTATCTCCTATACTAATAGAGCCACATGCTCACCGGTTTGCCACATGATGTTGGCCTATGGACTGAACAAGAAACCACCAAAAATTTTAACCAGTCATCGTTCTCACAACACTGAGGACCAGTCATTCGAAATGACTTCTCCATGCATTTTATGCATTGGTAAAAGCACTATGATGAAAAGTGTGATATGTTTTCAGGTATCTCCTATACTAATAGAGCCACATGCTCACCGGTTTGCCACATGATGTAGGCCTATGGACAGAACAAGAAACCACCAAAAATTTTAACCAGTCATCGTTGTCACAACACTGAGGACCAGTCATTCGAAATGACTTCTCCATGCATTTTATGCATTGGTAAAAGCACTATGATGAAAAGTGTGATATGTTTTCAGGTATCTCCTATACTAATAGAGCCACATGCTCACCGGTTTGCCACATGATGTAGGCCTATGGACTGAACAAGAAACCACCAAAAATTTTAACCAGTCATCGTTGTCACAACACTGAGGACCAGTCATTCGAAATGACTTCTCCATGCATTTTATGCATTGGTAAAAGCACTATGATGAAAAGTGTGATATGTTTTCAGGTATCTCCTATACTAATAGAGCCACATGCTCACCAGTTTGCCACATGATGTAGGCCTATGGACTGAACAAGAAACCACCAAAAATTTTAACCAGTCATCGTTCTCACAACACTGAGGACCAGTCATTCGAAATGACTTCTCCATGCATTTTATGCATTGGTAAAAGCACTATGATGAAAAGTGTGATATGTTTTCAGGTATCTCCTATACTAATAGAGCCACATGCTCACCGGTTTGCCACATGATGTAGGCCTATGGACTGAACAAGAAACCACCAAAAATTTTAACCAGTCATCGTTGTCACAACACTGAGGACCAGTCATTCGAAATGACTTCTCCATGCATTTTATGCATTGGTAAAAGCACTATGATGAAAAGTGTGATATGTTTTCAGGTATCTCCTATACTAATAGAGCCACATGCTCACCGGTTTGCCACATGATGTAGGCCTATGGACTGAACAAGAAACCACCAAAAATTTTAACCAGTCATCGTTCTCACAACACTGAGGACCAGTCATTCGAAATGACTTCTCCATGCATTTTATGCATTGGTAAAAGCACTATGATGAAAAGTGTGATATGTTTTCAGGTATCTCCTATACTAATAGAGCCATATGCTCACCGGTTTGCCACATGATGTTGGCCTATGGACTGAACAAGAAACCACCAAAAATTTTAACCAGTCATCGTTCTCACAACACTGAGGACCAGTCATTCGAAATGACTTCTCCATGCATTTTATGCATTGGTAAAAGCACTATGATGAAAAGTGTGATATGTTTTCAGGTATCTCCTATACTAATAGAGCCACATGCTCACCGGTTTGCCACATGATGTAGGCCTATGGACTGAACAAGAAACCACCAAAAATTTTAACCAGTCATCGTTCTCACAACACTGAGGACCAGTCATTCGAAATGACTTCTCCATGCATTTTATGCATTGGTAAAAGCACTATGATGAAAAGTGTGATATGTTTTCAGGTATCTCCTATACTAATAGAGCCACATGCTCACCGGTTTGCCACATGATGTAGGCCTATGGACTGAACAAGAAACCACCAAAAATTTTAACCAGTCATCGTTCTCACAACACTGAGGACCAGTCATTCGAAATGACTTCTCCATGCATTTTATGCATTGGTAAAAGCACTATGATGAAAAGTGTGATATGTTTTCAGGTATCTCCTATACTAATAGAGCCACATGCTCACCGGTTTGCCACATGATGTAGGCCTATGGACTGAACAAGAAACCACCAAAAATTTTAACCAGTCATCGTTCTCACAACACTGAGGACCAGTCATTCGAAATGACTTCTCCATGCATTTTATGCATTGGTAAAAGCACTATGATGAAAAGTGTGATATGTTTTCAGGTATCTCCTATACTAATAGAGCCACATGCTCACCGGTTTGCCACATGATGTAGGCCTATGGACTGAACAAGAAACCACCAAAAATTTTAACCAGTCATCGTTCTCACAACACTGAGGACCAGTCATTCGAAATTACTTCTCCATGCATTTTATGCATTTGTAAAAGCAATATGATGAAAAGTGTGATATGTTTTCAGGTATCTCCTATACTAATAGAGCCACATGCTCACCGGTTTGCCACATGATGTAGGCCTATGGACTGAACAAGAAACCACCAAAAATTTTAACCAGTCATCGTTCTCACAACACTGAGGACCAGTCATTCGAAATGACTTCTCCATGCATTTTATGCATTGGTAAAAGCACTATGATGAAAAGTGTGATATGTTTTCAGGTATCTCCTATACTAATAGAGCCACATGCTCACCGGTTTGCCACATGATGTAGGCCTATGGACTGAACAAGAAACCACCAAAAATTTTAACCAGTCATCGTTCTCACAACACTGAGGACCAGTCATTCGAAATGACTTCTCCATGCATTTTATGCATTGGTAAAAGCACTATGATGAAAAGTGTGATATGTTTTCAGGTATCTCCTATACTAATAGAGCCACATGCTCACCGGTTTGCCACATGATGTAGGCCTATGGACTGAACAAGAAACCACCAAAAATTTTAACCAGTCATCGTTCTCACAACACTGAGGACCAGTCATTCGAAATGACTTCTCCATGCATTTTATGCATTGGTAAAAGCACTATGATGAAAAGTGTGATATGTTTTCAGGTATCTCCTATACTAATAGAGCCACATGCTCACCGGTTTGCCACATGATGTAGGCCTATGGACTGAACAAGAAACCACCAAAAATTTTAACCAGTCATCGTTCTCACAACACTGAGGACCAGTCATTCGAAATGACTTCTCCATGCATTTTATGCATTGGTAAAAGCACTATGATGAAAAGTGTGATATGTTTTCAGGTATCTCCTATACTAATAGAGCCACATGCTCACCGGTTTGCCACATGATGTAGGCCTATGGACTGAACAAGAAACCACCAAAAATTTTAACCAGTCATCGTTCTCACAACACTGAGGACCAGTCATTCGAAATGACTTCTCCATGCATTTTATGCATTGGTAAAAGCACTATGATGAAAAGTGTGATATGTTTTCAGGTATCTCCTATACTAATAGAGCCACATGCTCACCGGTTTGCCACATGATGTAGGCCTATGGACTGAACAAGAAACCACCAAAAATTTTAACCAGTCATCGTTCTCACAACACTGAGGACCAGTCATTCGAAATGACTTCTCCATGCATTTTATGCATTGGTAAAAGCACTATGATGAAAAGTGTGATATGTTTTCAGGTATCTCCTATACTAATAGAGCCACATGCTCACCGGTTTGCCACATGATGTAGGCCTATGGACTGAACAAGAAACCACCAAAAATTTTAACCAGTCATCGTTCTCACAACACTGAGGACCAGTCATTCGAAATGACTTCTCCATGCATTTTATGCATTGGTAAAAGCACTATGATGAAAAGTGTGATATGTTTTCAGGTATCTCCTATACTAATAGAGCCACATGCTCACCGGTTTGCCACATGATGTAGGCCTATGGACTGAACAAGAAACCACCAAAAATTTTAACCAGTCATCGTTCTCACAACACTGAGGACCAGTCATTCGAAATGACTTCTCCATGCATTTTATGCATTGGTAAAAGCACTATGATGAAAAGTGTGATATGTTTTCGGGTATCTCCTATACTAATAGAGCCACATGCTCACCGGTTTGCCACATGATGTAGGCCTATGGACTGAACAAGAAACCACCAAAAATTTTAACCAGTCATCGTTCTCACAACACTGAGGACCAGTCATTCGAAATGACTTCTCCATGCATTTTATGCATAGGTAAAAGCACTATGATGAAAAGTGTGATATGTTTTCAGGTATCTCCTATACTAATAGAGCCACATGCTCATCGGTTTGCCACATGATGTAGGCCTATGGACTGAACAAGAAACCACCAAAAATTTTAACCAGTCATCGTTCTCACAACACTGAGGACCAGTCATTCGAAATGACTTCTCCATGCATTTTATGCATTGGTAAAAGCACTATGATGAAAAGTGTGATATGTTTTCAGGTATCTCCTATACTAATAGAGCCACATGCTCACCGGTTTGCCACATGATGTAGGCCTATGGACTGAACAAGAAACCACCAAAAATTTTAACCAGTCATCGTTCTCACAACACTGAGGACCAGTCATTCGAAATGACTTCTCCATGCATTTTATGCATTGGTAAAAGCACTATGATGAAAAGTGTGATGTTTTCAGGTATCTCCTATACTAATAGAGCCACATGCTCACCGGTTTGCCACATGATGTAGGCCTATGGACTGAACAAGAAACCACCAAAAATTTTAACCAGTCATCGTTCTCACAACACTGAGGACCAGTCATTCGAAATGACTTCTCCATGCATTTTATGCATTGGTAAAAGCACTATGATGAAAAGTGTGATATGTTTTCAGGTATCTCCTATACTAATAGAGCCACATGCTCACCGGTTTGCCACATGATGTAGGCCTATGGACTGAACAAGAAACCACCAAAAATTTTAACCAGTCATTGTTCTCACAACACTGAGGACCAGTCATTCGAAATGACTTCTCCATGCATTTTATGCATTGGTAAAAGCACTATGATGAAAAGTGTGATATGTTTTCAGGTATCTCCTATACTAATAGAGCCACATGCTCACCGGTTTGCCACATGATGTAGGCCTATGGACTGAACAAGAAACCACCAAAAATTTTAACCAGTCATTGTTCTCACAACACTGAGGACCAGTCATTCGAAATGACTTCTCCATGCATTTTATGCATTGGTAAAAGCACTATGATGAAAAGTGTGATATGTTTTCAGGTATCTCCTATACTAATAGAGCCACATGCTCACCGGTTTGCCACATGATGTAGGCCTATGGACTGAACAAGAAACCACCAAAAATTTTAACCAGTCATCGTTCTCACAACACTGAGGACCAGTCATTCGAAATGACTTCTCCATGCATTTTATGCATTGGTAAAAGCACTATGATGAAAAGTGTGATATGTTTTCAGGTATCTCCTATTCTAATAGAGCCACATGCTCACCGTTTGCCACATGATGTAGGCCTATGGACTGAACAAGAAACCACCAAAAATTTTAACCAGTCATCGTTTTCACAACACTGAGGACCAGTCATTCGAAATGACTTCTCCATGCATTTTATGCATTGGTAAAAGCACTATGATGAAAAGTGTGATATGTTTTCAGGTATCTCCTATACTAATAGAGCCACATGCTCACCGGTTTGCCACATGATGTAGGCCTATGGACTGAACAAGAAACCACCAAAAATTTTAACCAGTCATCGTTCTCACAACACTGAGGACCAGTCATTCGAAATGACTTCTCCATGCATTTTATGCATTGGTAAAAGCACTATGATGAAAAGTGTGATATGTTTTCAGGTATCTCCTATACTAATAGAGCCACATGCTCACCGGTTTGCCACATGATGTAGGCCTATGGACTGAACAAGAAACCACCAAAAATTTTAACCAGTCATCGTTCTCACAACACTGAGGACCAGTCATTCGAAATGACTTCTCCATGCATTTTATGCATTGGTAAAAGCACTATGATGAAAAGTGTGATATGTTTTCAGGTATCTCCTATACTAATAGAGCCACATGCTCACCGGTTTGCCACATGATGTAGGCCTATGGACTGAACAAGAAACCACCAAAAATTTTAACCAGTCATCGTTCTCACAACACTGAGGACCAGTCATTCGAAATGACTTCTCCATGCATTTTATGCATTGGTAAAAGCACTATGATGAAAAGTGTGATATGTTTTCAGGTATCTCCTATACTAATAGAGCCACATGCTCACCGGTTTGCCACATGATGTAGGCCTATGGACTGAACAAGAAACCACCAAAAATTTTAACCAGTCATCGTTCTCACAACACTGAGGACCAGTCATTCGAAATGACTTCTCCATGCATTTTATGCATTGGTAAAAGCACTATGATGAAAAGTGTGATATGTTTTCAGGTATCTCCTATACTAATAGAGCCACATGCTCACCGGTTTGCCACATGATGTAGGCCTATGGACTGAACAAGAAACCACCAAAAATTTTAACCAGTCATCGTTCTCACAACACTGAGGACCAGTCATTCGAAATGACTTCTCCATGCATTTTATGCATTGGTAAAAGCACTATGATGAAAAGTGTGATATGTTTTCAGGTATCTCCTATACTAATAGAGCCACATGCTCACCGGTTTGCCACATGATGTAGGCCTATGGACTGAACAAGAAACCACCAAAAATTTTAACCAGTCATCGTTCTCACAACACTGAGGACCAGTCATTCGAAATGACTTCTCCATGCATTTTATGCATTGGTAAAAGCACTATGATGAAAAGTGTGATATGTTTTCAGGTATCTCCTATACTAATAGAGCCACATGCTCACCGGTTTGCCACATGATGTAGGCCTATGGACTGAACAAGAAACCACCAAAAATTTTAACCAGTCATCATTCTCACAACACTGAGGACCAGTCATTCGAAATGACTTCTCCATGCATTTTATGCATTGGTAAAAGCACTATGATGAAAAGTGTGATATGTTTTCAGGTATCTCCTATACTAATAGAGCCACATGCTCACCGGTTTGCCACATGATGTAGGCCTATGGACTGAACAAGAAACCACCAAAAATTTTAACCAGTCATCGTTCTCACAACACTGAGGACCAGTCATTCGAAATGACTTCTCCATGCATTTTATGCATTGGTAAAAGCACTATGATGAAAAGTGTGATATGTTTTCAGGTATCTCCTATACTAATAGAGCCACATGCTCACCGGTTTGCCACATGATGTAGGCCTATGGACTGAACAAGAAACCACCAAAAATTTTAACCAGTCATCGTTCTCACAACACTGAGGACCAGTCATTCGAAATGACTTCTCCATGCATTTTATGCATTGGTAAAAGCAATATGATGAAAAGTGTGATATGTTTTCAGGTATCTCCTATACTAATAGAGCCACATGCTCACCGGTTTGCCACATGATGTAGGCCTATGGACTGAACAAGAAACCACCAAAAATTTTAACCAGTCATCGTTCTCACAACACTGAGGACCAGTCATTCGAAATGACTTCTCCATGCATTTTATGCATTGGTAAAAGCACTATGATGAAAAGTGTGATATGTTTTCAGGTATCTCCTATACTAATAGAGCCACATGCTCACCGGTTTGCCACATGATGTAGGCCTATGGACTGAACAAGAAACCACCAAAAATTT